>NW_022196892.1:1353724-1367835 GCF_008632895.1 Mastomys coucha | reverse complement strand
AGAGAGAGAGAGAGAAAGAGAGAAGTGTTACATTACAAAAAAAAGCTCACCAGTGATAGATTAACCCTATTTCATTAACCTATATTGACTCCCTTTTAAGTACAAGTTGGATGATTTAGTGAGAGTTAAACTGAAATACTACCTTGAAATTATTCTTGAGTAAAAAAAAAAAAATCAGTTTAATCCTGGCAATCTCACCAATACAGCAATGAATTACTAGAGCATCAAAAGTCAACTTGATTATTATTCCTCAGCTAAACAAAGACTGTTTAGTATCTCAGAAAACTGCTAATTCATGAAAATATATAGCAAGTAACATTGTAAGTAAAAGCACCACAGAGTAAAACATGATGCTTATTATTTAGAATAAACTAACAGCTTAATATATTAACTGTGCATTCTTAAAATTATCACCCAATTTACTTGAGAATCTAATTAGTAAAGGGGTCAGAATTATTTGGGATGTAGAAAGACAGTAAATAAAATTTTATCTTTTAGAAATTATGTTTATGTATAGATCAGGTAAACTTGTGAGGGTAGGAAAACAGTTATGAAAGATCATGCATTTTTATCTCTACCCACTTTTCATCAACATTCTTCATGCATCATAATTACTAAACAAAATAGACCATCCAACCTCCAGAAAACCTGCAAAAGCCCACAAACTACAACAGTCCTTGACTCCAAGGAGAAATCAGACCTCCCAGAGAAGACACCACCATGAAATATAAGCCTGTGTGCACATTATTATTATTGATGTAATTGCTTCAAGTGATGTACTCACTGCAGGTAAGGAAAATCTATAGGGAAGTTCTGATTTATCTTTTCACTGTAAGGTGTCCTCCATACTTGAGTAGAGTGATAAATTTATCTGTTTGTTAAGAAAGAAGTGCTAATTGGCCAATCTGCCTACACCCCCTGGAGGAAGAACTGGATGAATGGAAAGCTGTTAGGGAGTGTAAACAGACTAGCAAAGGTAAGCCAAACTGTAAATTAAACTCAGATAATTGAGAGGGGAGGGGGACACAGAGGACACGGACTCATTATGCAGAAATGCCTTGAGTTACATGTCTGCAAACATTGACAGTGACAAGGATATTGGGTTCTCATTGCAAAGGAGGCTCAATGATTGTTCACAGGAATGGGCAATGGGCCAGCACTATATTACACTTAGTACTCAAGGTTTATCTCCTTTATTCAACCCCCATGTCTATTTTCTAGACCACATAGCATGAAGATGGAAAAATGAATCACAAGTGAATTGTCAAGGAGAGTGAGCAGAAAAATATCACAGGGGAAAAGGGAACAGTACTTTTCCAAACATTTTGCTAAAGTCAGACAGAACCTCAGCAAGAAACCCAGATGGCCTTGCAGCTCTCGGAAGCACAGGGCCCAATCGTAGGTGCCAGCTGACTTATCCCCTCCTGCTCTGTTGTGCCAGAAAATGTTTGTGAACCATTCAAAACCACCAATGAGCCATTTCCCATGTAATAGCATTAGGGTCCCTTTACTACAAGCTTGAGCTTGGGCTCTCCTCCAACCCAACCCTGGCACCACAGGACAGGAAGGCAGGGCAGCCTCCAACCCTCAACAGGACAAGGTTTCATAGGGAATGGGAGTAAGTGAAGAGGTGTCCCACCTGGCAAGTGTCTAATAGAATGACTATTGTAAGCTGGGTGTCCTGAAGCAAGACTGTGAACAATTATAAATGGTCTGAAAGTACATGGGAGACAATCAGACTAATCTTTGATTAACTGTTACTAGGAAGTAGCTGTAGAGTAACTCTGGGGTATGGGCCAAGACAAACCCTGGAGTCCCTCCTGGTACTTGAGAACAGGTTCAATTCAACTACAAGTCAAATTCCCAGGCCTTTTTTTTCCTTTTAAGATCTTGGTCTTTCACAATATGGAGTAGGTTTGGCCTCTCAGCTCTACCCCACAGCACTGTATATATTATGTAGGTCCAAAAAAAAAAAAAAAAACAGAAATGAACTCAAACTGGACTATAGGATTAAAAGCCAGCATTCCACAGGAAACTATGGAACCAGTTCCCACCCATCAGAAGAGTCACATCCCTTATTTCTAGCTGAAAGCATATTATGGTTCTCCATTGACTACACCTGTGGCTGTATATCAAAGCTCATGCCAGTTTTCAGGCTCCCTCAATTCCTACTCTCAAATACTTATTATATATTTCAAAGGCCCCACACCAGTCTCCTGGCCCATTTCCTATCCCAGCTATTCACCCTCTCTATAAATAGCTATCTTCACTGTTCTTTCTATGTCTCTATCATCTATCTACCTATCTATCATCTCTTTCTATCCACTTAATCTTTCTTATTCTCTTTATCTTACTATGCTCTATTCTTTATCTCTTGCTATCTTACTATCTCCACTATTCTCTCCTGCTTTTCCATTTCTCTAGCTCTGGCTGTGTCCAGTCAACTTTCTCTCTCTGTTGTGGATTCCTACAGATGCCTCTAGTTGTTTTCTCTCTCATGTTAACAATAAAAAGCTTAACCATATCATGGAGTGGTCATGTTTGCAGTTTCTTTACTGGGCACCTTGCAGACACTGTGGAATCATCTCCAGAGTCCCCACCATCTCTAGATGACATCATCTAAAAACAGTCATTGGGATAATCAATGTAGAAAGTGGCATATTCCTCTAAGGAACAAAGGTGGTTCTAGGAAAAGATGGAGAAATAGAATTTCATTTCATTTCATTTTAATCAAATTGCTTTGATATTGTCTTCTTATTAATTTTTTCATAAATCCAATGATATGCTTTGTAGAACAAGGTATTGTGCATTGGAAGAGGCTATCTCAGAGTACCCATGATCTATGATAAGGCATCCTTACCCCCACCAGAGTAACCAGCAGGAAGGGGGCTTGAGAAGGGAGTAGAGGCAAAGAAAGAGAGGGGAAGAAGATGAAGAAGAAGAAGATGAAAAAGAAGAAGAAGAAGAAGAAGAAGAAGAAGAAGAAGAAGAAGAAGAAGAAGAAGAAGAAGAAGAAGAAGAAGAAGAAGAAGAAGAAGAAGGGAGAGAGACAGAGAGAAGAGGAAAGTGAAGAGGTAGCTGGGAAGACACAGAGAGAGGGAATAGATAGAGAGAAGGAGAGAGAGGGAGTAAGGAGTCAGAATGAGAAGAAAGGATCAGAGAGAAGAAAGGGTCAGAAAAAACTCGAAGAGAGGCCAAAGAGTCCTTTTTAGAGCAAGCCAGGCCTACCTGACTGTTGCTAGGTAACTGTTGGGTAAAGCCTTAAAGGAATGCTAACATGCTAACACTTATGATTTAACAATGGCCTGAGCAAGTTTCTGCCTTGTATTTAGAATTCAGAAAGGGCTCTCTGTCTATAGACTGGGACTTCGCTTTCAGATTCTAAAATCTAAAGGAAGGTGAAAGTATTGTGACCGGGGGAAAATAGTGAAATCCATGAGGCAACTTGTTGAAGTATTGAAGGCAAGAGGATAAGTGGTAGAAACTGTATAACATTCTGACTTATATCCACATGCTAAGCAACACCTGGCTTAGCTGTACAGTAGGAAGCCACTAAGAGTTTTAATGATACTGCTGGAATCTAAGGATATGATCTGCATTTGGAAAGGTCATTTTGTAAAGCAGAAGATAGCCTGTAGAAAGCATGAGTAAAATTGAATTTACAGAATGTTGTAGTTGCTTAGTAAGATGTAAAGCATGAATGCAGATATGAACATGAGAGACTTGTGGGTCAGAAGGGATGGGAAAGATAATGAGGGGAAGAGGAATCACATTTGTCATCTAGGTGCTCATCAAAAACACTAGAAGGATGGGTGGGGCAGCCCTATTTAGGTCATAAGGTGCTGAGTGTTAAGTTAGCCAGCTTCATTGCTATCCTAATCAGAGTATTCCTGGTCATGTGAGACCCTTGAGAGACTATGTATAGTAAGATTCCGCAGAACAGGGAGGGGAGGTACATCTGGCAACTGAACTTTTTCAAGGTCAATATAGGAGTTACAAAGATCTCTGAGGTTATGTCAGAAGTAAGCAACATACTGGAGGTCGGGAGGCTTTGGAAGTTGCTGTAACTGCCCTTGAGTTATACAGGTTGTGAGGTTGCCTGTGAGTGTATTAAACTTCTGTAAAAAAAAAAAAAAATCCCACTAAGTTCACAGGCTTGTCAAACTAAACTTGACCAAAATCCTTTCCTTGGTGAAAGAGTGAGTAGACATTCTTTTACATATCCCTAGAAAAGTCATGTGACCAAAGTCTCCGAAGAGAGTGAAGTTTGCAAACTAGGAAGAAAGAAGAATGAAGAATTTGAAAGAAAGGGCTGTTAAATGTTGACTCAGAACAAGTAGACCATAAACCCATCAAATCTTCAAAGCATCCCTATAGGGATTCTTATCAGAGGAGATGGAAGCTTAGCCACAGCCACAACTTCCCTGGGAACATTCAGCAAGCAGGTGTCAGGGTCCGGGCAAAGGTGTGATTCTAGGTTTTACAGGCCTATCTTGTACATATCACCTCAGACTACAGGAAGATAGAGTCTGCCTGTTTTAGACCCCATGAGCTTTTTCCTCTTCATAAAACTAGGCAAGTAGTCTTTCTACCAATGATGGGGATTTAAAAAAAAAAGGAATTTTCCCAAAAATGGGTATATAAAAATAAACCCAACCCCAGTCCCTATATGTGTGTTTGATGCTCCTAATCTATACCCTAGCCATGTAGATTACGGATATTTTGTTTCCAGTCATAGTGATTTTAGTTCCCACTCATGGGGATAAAGGAAATACAAGGTCTATATGCATTGTCAGTAATGGCATCTTGTTCTTGGGTTGAAGAACTTTAGAATGCCTCCATTTGTGAGTCATTGGCAACACTATGGAATGGTGAGGCTGGGTGGTTATTTCTCCATCAGGGATGGCCTTGTATCCACGGTAGTAACGACTGAGGTCCTCTGTGAGAAAGCCTGCAGCCTAGAGATACCTCCCAACTGACAAGCCAAGAAACAAGGGGAAGAGAGAAAACTGGAAGAAATTGACTAGCATCTGTGAACTCACTTTTTTTTTTTCTGGAGCTGAGGACCGAACCCAGGGCCTTGTGCTTGCTAGGCAAGTCCTTTACCACTGAGCCAAGTCCCGAAACCCACCATCTGTGAACTCTTACTGGCCAGAGGCTCATGGATGGCATCTGTACTCAGATAATCAACTTTAATGCTTACAATGATTTGGAGAGGCAACAAATGTTGTCATTTTAAAACTCCAAAGCCTGGAGTTCAGAAAGTTCCTTTAGTTTTCCAGTTTTAAAAGCAGAGGCAAATTTCTGAGGTACACATGCAAACACAATGTTGTACTGCTTTGCCCATCTCCCATAATGCTTTCACACAAATCAGGAAAGAGAAGATGCAAGTGGAACAGAGTCTCCTTGGAGCATGCCCTTAGAATCTTATTGATGAGAGGAAGTCATGAGGCCACACTTACTAAAAATTAATTTCATTTTCAGTTCAGGCATGTCAAAGAAAAAGACCTAGGTCCTGCTATTGTTACACATGTAGAATGTAGGTTATCACACTGTAATGAAAAACCTTGGCCATATTTAGCCGGCCAGATTTTTATTTCCCAAGGCCATGATAAGGGAGATGACTGAGATGTAGTTTGCATAATTATGAAGAAACTATGTTAGCAAAAGAATGTGGGAAGCTTCTGTTGCTAAGAAAATCAATTCTCCCGTCCAAATGAGGATGCCAGGTGAGAAATGGGAATTTACACGGCTACTTCTCCCCAGGATGATTTGATTTATGTAAGTTCTATGTCTTTCCTACTCCTAAATCCAGTATGGTGCGTTTAAACTGATGCATATCAGGGCTGCCTCCCTTTCTCATCGTGGGGTAATAATTTAAATGTTTGTGTTAAAGTTTCTACGCAAACTTGCAGAGTTTTAAAAAATGAAGCAAGTTTCTGTTCTCCATCAGATGCAAGAGCAATGGGAATTGATGTGATATTGTCTTTAATGTAGCATACTGGTGCTGTATGATTCATGTTGGTTCCCAAACCTTCTCTTCTCTTTAAAATGCCATAAAATAAAAAATACAACAGCTGCTTCATATTAAAGGGAAATGCAAATGTGCATTAATGCAGCTCAAGAAACTTTTATATGTTCAAAGAACTTATTATTTATGTGAATGGAATCAATCTATGATTTTTGCACTGGATAAAGTGCTGCTTATTTCAATGGCTTTCCCAGATATCCCAAATAAAGTGTAGGAAGTGATACAGAAGGCAAGCAAAGGGCATGTTTCTTTTTCCTACAAATGTAGTGCCATCAGGAAAATTTCCTGATGTTAGCTGCTTTCCAAACACCACATTTTCTCTATCCCTATCTTAATAGATGAACTGATATCAGTTGCTTAGTAAATAATCTCATCAGAGAAGTCAATTGTTCAGGCTGAGGTTTGTCAGGATGAAGTGTTCAAACCTAGGTATTTTTTTCTTCTGGTAAATTATATTTGGAAAAGACGTCCTACTGAGCCATAATGCTTCCTCGATTATCTACTCTGGATGCAGATATAAATTATTTAAAACAGGAGAGGTTTCCCCTGCTAATTAACAGCGGGCTGACTAAACAGCTCCCATCAATGCCTAAGGCCTCATTCCATGAACAATTCTCCAACCAGTGTAATAGCACTCTGCCATGGATTTGCCAGGTAATTTTAATCAGTCACTGGGTGTACTCTAGAAATCCAACAGCTGTGCACTAGGATGACCTGATTATCATTAGCAGCATGTCATCGGTTGAACGGGGAGTTTTGTGCAGGAAAAGAACACATGATTTTATAAAATTTAGGAATGGCCAGACTATTATTTCATCTTATTATAATTTTCAACTCAGAAAATAGGCACATTCAGAGTGAAACTCACACCTTAACAAAGAGGGATATAACAAAAGCCTGTTCTCACCACATTTTCTATATCCCTTTATTCTCTTCCAGGGAATATGAGAATTGCCCAAGTTCATTGCCAGACCACAAGTTTTCAGGGGCTTTTGCTTTTGCTTCTAGAAGCATCAAGAATTGCTTTCTGTGGCCAGGGAATCAATTTTCATGAATGTCAAGGGAAATTATTCCAAATAATGGTGCAGAAAGATCTCTAGGTCACTAAAATGGAAGAATTTTTGGTGTTAAGATGACCACAGAATGAGCCATAAAATCTACTGGAGATGAGGCCAGTAGAATATGTTTCAATCAGGCTGTGGACACAGGCCTTCACAACTCTGCTCCTCCCCAGGCATGCTTTTCTAAAGGTCAATTTGGTACTCCACATCAGAACCCAGCAACCTCAGTTTACAACTCTTTGACTTTAAAATTGCCTGTTTTGCCTTTGGTTTAATATATAACCATTCTCTGTCTTTCAAAAATATTCCCAATGCACTTGCTTCTGTAAAAGGTACCTTGTTCTCTCAAGGAAGTCATGGTTTTGTTATGATTAGCTCATTAACTCCAATAATTATAAGCACACTCTGCTCATTATTAGCATCCATGTGGTAGGCAGATAGATTTCTTTGTACTTCTATAGTACTGTTGCCAAATGGGGTGTGACCCCACTGGTATTAAACTTGACCTCTAGCTATGCAGATAAGGACAGAAAGATGAACACAGAATCTATATGCTTCTTTTCCTTCTTCTGTGGACTATCAAAGTGATTTATATATCATTCCACTAGCTTCAGTTCCCTGTGATGTTTATGCCTTGCCTCTTGTAGTTATCTTTAGAAAAATGGGAAGGGTATAAAATAAGATTTTTAACCTTCTCTTACCTTCCCTATTTGACCTCTCTATCTTAACCTCCCATTTAGTTTTCTACTAATAAATCCTTAAAAAAAAACTGGGACAGCTTGAAAAAAGCATTTTTTTCTTTCTCTTTTTATTTTTTTGAGGCTGAGTCTCACTATGCAACCTTGGCAAATTTGAAACTCACTATGAGGACCAGGCTGGCCTCCAACTTACAGAGATCCACCTGTCTATGCATCTGACTGCTGGGATTAAAGACTCCATGTTAATGAGAAACTTGATGTGATTCCTGAGTGCTTCACCTGGGGTTTCTGTCTAGAATTAACCTACAGGGCACACAGATGAATCCTCAGCAGTGTCTATCACTGGGATGCAACATACATGGATCACCCTACAGTCAACAAATGGCTAATAATGGGAAGCAAAGATCTGGCCCTTTGGCCTCAGTTGAGAAAACACTGAAATATCATCTCAGGTCCTAACTTTATTTTGTTATTGTTGTTGTTATTTGAGTCTTCAGGTCCGACCTTCTTATAACTCAGCTTTTTACCCTAACCATCTTTGCCTTCCTCATGTTCTTACAGGTTTATATCTCAAGAGTACTTCCCAACAAATCTCCAGTCTAGTGTCTCATCCTGAAGCATGTCTTGGAGAAACTCAGCCAAAGACACAGGGTTACCAAGAGAGTCTCTAAAGATGTAAGAATTCTATCCAGAAAGAGAGGACTGCAACCTAAATATAAAAAAGAAACTGAACTAAGAAATGAAAAGTAATTAAAATGATGACCAAGATACAGGTAGAATCAAGTGGTTGGGAGATCCTGCCAGGAGCAAAGAGAAGACAAACTTTTACATCCATATTAACACATCTGCTTATGTAACCTTTGTGTCCATAGCATCGTTTGGCTTCTGGAAGTTCTCTATAGAGTGCTCTAATAAACCTTCACCTTGAGGATCCTATAGTCCACACGTGCATCATAAAATGGGATCCTGAGAGCATGATACCATTTGCAACCTGGCTCCAGAATTACATTTGAATGAAATCCCAATTTACCTTCCCTCATCCTCCTACCTCTCTGCATAGCTGATATTCATTCCCATGAGTACTTTAGTAATTCAATCCATTGACAAGAAGTTACATAAGATTTTCAATGATGTTTATTCTACAGAAAGATGTGCTTTCTTCCCCTTCTCCTCCTCCCCCTCCTCCTCGTCCTCTTCCTCCTCCTCCTTCTTCTTCTTCTCCTTCTTCTTCTTCCTCCTTCTCCTCTTCCTCCTCCTCCTCCTCTTCCTCCTCCTCGTCCTCCTCCTCCTCCTCCTGATGTTTCTTTTTGTATGATTGTCTATGATATGGACATGTTTATTCCCAAGGACTGGTATTCCAGCTTCTGAGCAGCAAGGAGATTCACCATTCTCTTGAGTCTTTCTCAAGCTACAAACAACCTCTCCTTTTCTTCCTTGGAATTACAATAGATTAACTAAAGGTATTTGATATGAGAAGTGCTGGAGTACCCCAGGCTTTGACTCATGTATCCCTTAGAACAATCCTGTGGTACAGTTTGGTTATTGCTACATATATCTAGCAGACAAAGACATTTGCAGAGAGGTGACTTAAATTCTTCAAGGCCATGTAGCCTATAAGAGAAGGAGCCAGGATGCAAACTTAGCCCTTGTTCTCAGTTAATATTCTCCTTTGCCTTTTAGAAATTTCTATCCACTCAATGATGTCTCCTCAGTCACATAATGTCAAAATCTCTAGAAAATCCAGAGGGTTTGACCTTTCTGCTTCCTCATCTATCTTCCAGTGGTATTTGAATAATTCATTCCTGGTGTTACTCTTTTTGAACCCTCTGCTCTGAAATGTTCCTCCTACCACATGTTCTATCTATTCCTTATCCTGCTTGTTTTTTCCTCTGAATACCTTCCTGGTATCCTCCTGCTTACAGTATGGCCTCTGCTCTCTGATTAAACCTTCAATTTCCCTGACCAGCCTGTATGCCAACTTCTCTTCAGCAGACTCTTAGCATGTTAAACTCCTTCAACTTCACTATATTATGTATATTAATCTAATCTCTAGTTCTACATTCCTCTTAACTCTTTTTCTTCAAAGTAAAGAAATAAATCCAAATTTATTATCAATACCTTCAAGATAGTGCACTGTTTACCTCAACCTGCCCCATGGCACTCACTCACATACTCACTTAACCACTCTCCTCACCACCTCTATGCTTATCCAGGTTCATGGCTCATCTAATCAAATACACATTACCTCTCCACACTCCTCATCAGAAATCTTCCATTTATGCTAGGGGAAACACAGAACCTGATGACTGGGCAGAGATGTGTGGAGAAGAATAAAAATAGAGACTTTAATCTGAGCACACAAAAGATAATAGTAACACCATTGGGCATTGTGGGGTGCGGTCATCACTAGACAAGAGGAGGAAAAACAGGAAGATGAAAGTCTGTAGGCATTCTCTGATCACAGGAGCTGACAAACACCTGTGCAAGAACATCATGACTACTATGAATATCAGTGTCAAACACAGACTCTCACAAAAATCTTGCTTCTTACACCACAACTATGTGCTACAAAACAACCTTCATGTTGCTTCCCCTGAGCTACAGTAATGAACAGAGCCTAGGCACATGCAATGAGCAAGTCATTATTATAGTGAGGCACTTCACATGGATTCCAAAGCAGAAAGCTTTAATTTAGAAGATGACTGTTGGCGCCCAGTCCCACAACCCCCAGAGGAAACTCTACTTCCAGGTTCTCTAACACACCCAGGACCAGGGGTGAGGAGCCTACAACATCTGTGCCAACACCTCAAGTAACTGGGTCCCCCAGGATCCAGGGATGCAGGAACCCCTGCACAGCCAGTGGAATGGATTCCTTCTGGTCTAAACCTACACTTGGAGCAGAACTGAGGTAGTGGCTCTGTACCCACTATTAAAATACCCAGAGGGAGTCTGACTCCCAGGTGCTCTTAAATGTCCAGGATCACAGGATCACAAAGGAAGCTCAACTCCCAGGATGACTAGAGCTCTGACACACTCAAGATCACACCTGAGGCCACAACATCTTTGCCAACACCTAGCATAACTAGGACCCCCAACAGGAACCAAAGAAATACAAACCCCAGCTCAGCCACAGGCACAGGTTCCTTCTAGCTTGCACCTATGCACAGAGCAAACCCAGGGCTCTGGCTCCCCACCAAACCCTGAAATACCCAGAGGCAGCTTGACTCCCAGGAGCTCTGACATACAGAGAGATCCCAGAATTACAGGATCCTAGAATCACAGAATCCTAGAATCATAGAATCAAAGATACAATGGGACTCTGAGGAGTTCTGAAATAACCTGGATCATAGGAGAGACACGCTACAGTCAGAAACAGCAAGGGCAGGTAACATGAGAGATAACCACATGGCAGGAGAAAAACAAAAGAAAATAAGTGACAGAAACAAAGGCTACTTAACATCATCAGATCCCAGTTCTTCCACCAGGGCAAGCCCTGGATACCTATCACAAAGGAAAAGAAAAATATACATTTAAAATCACTTCTCATTATGACAACAGAGGACTTTAAGGAAGACATAAATAACTCCCTTAACAAAATACAGAACACAGGTAAAAAAGTAGACGCCCTTAAAGGGGAATCACAAAACTCCCTTAAAGAATTATAGGAAAACACAATCCAACAGGTGAAGGGATTGAAAAAAACAATCCAGGATCTAAAAATAGAAATAGAAAAAAATTAAGAAATCACAAAGGGAGACAACTTTGGAGATAGAAAACCGAGGAAAGAGATCAGGAATCATAGATGTAAACATCACAACATAATACAAGAGATAGAAGAGAGAATCTCAGGGGCAGAAGACACCATAGAAAATACTGAAACTACAGTCAAAGAAAATGAAAAATTCAAAAATCTCCTAACTCAAAACATTCAGGAAATCCAGGGCACAAGGAAAACACCAAACCTAAAGATAAGAGGTATAGAAGAGAGTGATGATACTCAACTTAAAGGAGCCAATAAATATTTTCAACAAAAGTATACAAGAAAACTTACGTAACATAAAGAAATGCCCATAAATATACAAGAAGCCTACAGAACTCCAAGTAGAGTGGACAATAAAAAAAATTCCTCATGTACGATAATAGCCAAAACACCAAATGCACAAAACAAAGAAAGTATTGAAAGCAGTAAGAGAAAAAGGTCAAATAACATATAAAGGCAGATGTATCAGAAGCTGGTTCTTGGAGAAAATCAACAAGATAGATAAACACTTAGCCAGACTAACCAGACGGCACAGAGACAGTACTGAAGTTAACAAAATCAGAAATGAAAAGGGAGACACAACAACAGAAAATGATGAAATTCAAAAATTCGTTAGATCTTACCACAGAAACCTATACTCAACAAAACTGGAAAATCTAGTTGAAATGGACAATTTTCTAGACAGATACCAGGTACTAAATGTAAATCAGGATCAGATAAATGATCTAAACAGCCACATAACCCTCCCCCAAAAAAATAACAGCAGTCATTAAAAGTCTCCCAACCAAAATAAATAAATAAATAAATAAAAAGCCCAGGACTAGATGGGTTTAGTGCAGAATTCTATCAGACCTTCAAAGAAGACATAATACCAATACTCATCAAACTATTCCACAAAATAGAAACAGAAGGAACACTACCCAATTTGTTCTATGAAGCTAAAATTATGCTTATACCTAAAACACACAAAGACCTAACAAAGAAAGAAAACTTCAGACCAATTTCCCTTATGAATATTGATGCAAAAATACTCAATAAAATTCTTGCAAACTGAATCCAAGAACACATCAAAACAATCATCCATCCTGATCAAGTAGGCTTTGTCTCAGGGATGCAGGGATGGTTCAATATAAGGAAATCCATCAATATAATAAACTACATAAACAAAATCCATGAAAAAAAACACATGACCATTACATTAGTTGCTGAAAAATCATTTGACAGAATTCAACATCCCTTCATGATAAAAGTCTTAGAAAGATCAAGAATTCAAGGCTAATACCTAAACATAGTAAAAGGCATATACAGCAAACCAGTAGCCAACATCAAACTAAATGAAGAGAAACTTGAAGCAATTTCACTAAAATCAGAGAATAGACAAGGCTGCCCACTCTCTCCCTACCTATTCAATATAGTATCCGAAGTCATAGCCAGAGCAATTAGACAACAAAGGGAGTTCAAAGGGGTACAAACTGGAAAGGAAGAAGTCAAACTATTACTATTTGGAGATGATATGATAGAACACTTGATTAACCCCAAAAATTCCATCACAGAACTCCTACAGCTGATAAACAACTTCAGCAAAGTAGCTGGATATAAACTTAAATCAGTGGTCTACCTCTACTCAAAGGATAAACAGATGTAGAAAAAATTAAGGAAATGGCACCCTTCACAATAGTCACAAATAATATAAAATACCTTGATGTGACTCTAAGCAAGCAAAGTAAAAGATCTGTATGACAAGAACTTCAAGTCTCTGAAGAAAGAAATCGAAAAAGATCTCAGAAGATGGAAATATCTCTCATGCTCACTGATTGGCAAGATTAATATAGTAAAAAAGGCCATCTTGCCAGAAGCAATCTACAGATTCAATACAATACCCACCAAAATTCCAACTCATTCTTCAAAGAGTTAGAAAGAGCAATTTGGAAGCCAGAGACCCGGGCAGGATCAGCCATTTTCTCTCCGGTGAATTTCTGAGACCTGAGCACCCAGCCAGGAGCCACAAGCCCCACGACTCCCAGGGGAGCCGCAGGGCGGCAGAGACACGATCCTCTCAGCTTCCAAGTGACAGAGGAGGTTCAGCGCCCTCCTCTGCGCCTTCCCTGCAAGTGGAGGGCCAACCTCCAGAGAGCGCATTAAGCCAGAGACCCGGGCAGGATCCGCCATTATCTCTTGGGTGAGTTTCTGAGATCAGAACAGCTACCTTGGAGGAACAGGCCCCACAAGTCGCAGGGGACTTGCAGGGCAGCAGGGACAGGACAAGCTCTAGCCAGAGATTCTAAGAACATCTAACACCAAAAAGCAAAAGATGGCGAAAGGCAAACGCAAGAATCCTACCAACAGTAACCAGGCTTCATCAGAACCTAGTACTCACACTGCAGCCAGTCCTGGATATCCCAAAACACCGGAAAAGCAAGAATTGGATCTTAAACCATATCTCACAATGCTGATAGAGGAACTTAAGAAGGACATGAAAAACTCCCTTAAAGAAATACAGGTAAAGAGGTACAAGCCCTTAAAGAGGAAACAAAAAAATTTCATAAGAAATTACAGGAGAT
>NW_022196892.1:1342026-1347829 GCF_008632895.1 Mastomys coucha | reverse complement strand
TTTTGGAGGGGAAACTGGGAATGGAGAAATTCGCATGTATATAAAGAAAATATCTAAAATAAAAAAAAAAAGAAAGAGCAATTTGCAAATTCATCGGTAATTAAACAAAACAAAACAGGATAGCAAAAACCCACTGGCATGGGTTGCTTCCAGTCTATCTGGACAGGTGACCTGAGCAGACCTTGGGCACAAATTCCACAACCAGTCCCACAACACCCAGAGGATGCTCCACTCCCAGGCTGTCTAACATGACCAGAATCACTATTCTCACCAATAAAAAACTGGGGAATCACTATCCCTGACCTCAAACTGTACTACAGAGAAATTGTGATTAAAAAAAATATTGGTACAGTAACAGGCAGGTAGATCAATGGAATAGAATTGAAGACCCAGAAATGAACCCACACACCTATGGTCACTTGACATTTGACAAAGGAGCTCAAACAATCCAGTGGAAAAAAGACAGCATTTTCAACAAATAGTGCTGGCTCAACTGGCAGTTACCATGTAGAAGAATGCACATCAATCCATTCTTATTTCCTTGTACAAAGCTCAAGTCCAAGTGGATCAAGCACCTCCACATAAAACCAGATACACTGAAACTAATAGAAAAGAAAGTGGGGAAGAGCCTCAAGCACATAGGCACAGGGGAAAATTTCCTGAACAGAACATCAATGGCTTATGCTCTAAGATCAAAAAGAGAAATGGGATCTCATAAAGTTGCAAAGCTTCTGTAAAGTAAAGAACACTGTCAATAGGACAAAATAGCAAGCAAGAGATTGGGAAAGATCTTTACCAACTCTATATCAGAGAGATGATATCCAATATTTCAAAGAGCTCAAAAAGTTAGACTCCCTAGAATTAAATAACCCTATTAAAAACAGGGTACAGATTTAAACAAAGAATTTTCTACTGAGGAATATCAAATGCCCAAGAAGCACCTAAAGAAATGTTCAACATCCTTAGTCATCAGGGAAATGAAAATCAAAACAACCCTTAGATTCTACCTCACACCAGTCAGAATGGCTAAGATCAAAAACTCAGATGATAGAAGATGCTGACAAGGATGTGGAAAAAGAGGAACACTCCTCCATTATTGGTGGCATTGCAAGCTGGTACAACCACTCTAGAAATCACTCTGAAGGTTGTACTGAAAATTGGACATAGACATAGTATTACCTGAGGACTCAGCTGTACCAGTACTGGGCATATACCCAAATGATGCTGCAACATGTAACAAGGACACAAGCTACACTGTGTTCCTAGAAGCCTTATTTATAACCAGAAGCTGGAAAGCACCCAGATGTCCCGCAGCAGAATGATTACAGAAAATGTGGTACATCTACAAAATGGAATACTAGTCAGCTCTTAAAACAATGACTTCATGAAATTCTTACCCAAAGAATGGAGCTAGAAAATATCATCCTGAGAGAGGTAGCCCAGTCAGAAAAGAACACACATTGTATGCACTCACTGATAAGTGGATATTAGCCCAAAAGCTCCAAATACCCAAGATACAATTCACAGATCACACGAAGCTCAAGAAGGAATAGCAAAGTCTGGATGCTTAGGTCCTTCTTAGAAGTGGGAACAAAATACACATGAAAAGAAATACAGAGACAAAATGTGGAGCAGAGACTGAAAGAAAGACCATCCAGAGATTGCCCCGCCTGGGAATCCATCCCATACACAGTCACCAAACCCATACACTATTGTGAATGCCAACAAGTGCTTGCTGACAGGACCCTGATATAGCTGTCTCCTGAGAGGCTTCGCCAGAGCCTGACAAATAGGGTGGCAGATGCTTGCAGCCAACCATAGGACTAAGCACATGATCCCAAATGGAGGATTTAGAGAAAAGACTGAAGAAGCTGAAAGGGTTTGCAACCCCACAGGAAGAACAACTATATCAACAAAACAGACTCCTCAGAGCTCCCAGGGACTAAACCACAAACCAAAAGGTACACATAGAGAGACCCATGGCTCCAGCTGCATATGTAGCAGAGAATGGCCTTGTTGGCCATCAAGAGGAGGAGAGGCCCTTGGTCTGTGAAGGTTTGATGTCCCAGTGTATGGGGATGCCAGGATGGTGAGGTCTGAATGGGTGTATGGATGGGGGAATACCCTAATTAAGTAGGGGGAGGGAAAATGGGATGTAGGGTTTCCGGGGGAACCAGGAAAGGGGATAACATTTGAAATATAAAGAAAATATCTAAGAAAAAAAGAAGGTGGCTGCCAGATACTCAATAAAATGAAGGAATCAACAGACCCACTTAGTTACAATCTGCTTAAAAATCTGACACACCCCGTGTCTAAAATAAATGTGAAAATGGATGAATAAAACTATCTTACATTTCACTAATAATTATGAAATATGTGTCCAAATACCTGCCATATTACCAGGAAATTTATATGCTTATTAGTATAATGAACTTAGCCATTAGAGCTAAGATTACTGTACATTAAAACAGGATGTAACTGGATCATTAACCTGAGATTTTTAAAAAGTATATTTGTATATTTTGCTTTCCTTAATTTTCCATTGCTTACCTTTGGATGACTTTAATATTTTAGCTTTAGATATTTTATATTTTCAAATTTTGTTTTTCAAGAGAAAATGTGAAAATAAAAACACAGGATTAAATTGTTCACATTCTAGCATGAATGGGGAAGAGTTATGATAGTTGATTGCTACTGGGGATGGCAGAGTCAATTTCTGTGGGATATACTCATCAGCATGTTGATCATGTTTTGATGGAGGTTCCTCTACACCCATTTATATAAGGGCAACACTAATTGGCTCAGTTGATTATTTCAAACAAGGACTTGAAGTTTGAAATTTGGGGTGAGGTGGACATAGAGGCACAGGGAATCTGGGAGGAGCTCAAGGAGAGGAGTGAGTATGAACATAATCAAAATATATTGTATATATGTATAACATTTTCAAAGAACAAATTTAATTTTTATATAAAAAATGATAAGGATAAAAGAAGTTGACAAAGCAAGACCAAACTATTTAAACCCGAGAACCTAGAACTGCAACAGTGGTTTGATCAATAGTTACTTAGGGGAAAATTTAGGCTTTACTCTGTTTTTGTTATTAAAAGTACATTATTTTTCTGCCAAAACTAATACATTTCTGAATGCTTAGCGAACTGTTTTAGGATCCTAGTTATGCTTACAGAAACAGGGGCTGCTTAGAGGACACATTACAACATTGGGATCAGGCTGTAGAAACAACGCTACCATGTCGTAGGCAAAATCACATAGGTTATAAGCACCAAGATTTCAGAGACTCAACAGTAGCAATGAATGGTCTTGGTGTACTGACCCAGGCTGACTCCATGAATGGGCAAGTCAGTTGCTGGAAAAACCACAGCTTTGGGCAGCCAATCAGAAACTTCCCCATGATCAGAAGCTGTCCTGGCACCTTGCCTGAGGCAAGAGCAGTGAATCAGTAACAGTTTCCAGGCTTCCCAGCAACAGTTTCCAAGCCCTCTTGCAACAAAGGTCCTGGAATGTCCCCAGAGTCTTAGCCAATCCCAAAGACACCCATATCCCTAGAGACCAAGCCAACCAATCAAGATAAAAGTCACCTACCAGTTGCAGCATTTTCTCTGTCCAATCACATTAGAGCAGTGACAGGTCTGTGATTGGTCAGGAATAGGGAGATAGAGCTAGAAGTTTAGGAGTGAGGGAGGTTGGAGGTCAGAGGAGGAGGAGGAGAAGCAACATGGAAGCAAACGAACAGGAAGATGATCCTGACCCTGCGTGGTTTTAAACAGCCACAAGTAGCTAAGACTTTTACAAGGTTAGAATAACGGGGTTAAAGCATTATCTTTATCAATTGGCTCTGAAATTATTGCATTGGAATCTTTTAAATTGTGATCATGTTGATACATAAACCCGATTGGATAATTAAGCCTTAAGAGTCATGTTTCTACTGGATAACTAGACACTAGATGACTGATTGTGGGGTGTGTGGGGCATTGCATGTAACAAGATGAACTCACTAGCTGGGAGAGAATAGCAGAACCCTAGCAGAACATAGTGTTGAGGCCAGCCACTACCGCCACTAGAGTGGTAATGTGGTCCAGCGGAGCAGGAGAGTACGAGGGGTGATCTTTTTTAATATTTCCCGGCAACACCTACCCCTCCCTAGAATTCCCTTAATCTGTTTTCAGTCATGCCTGTCTGGGAGTTTACCTGGGACCCTCCATCTTGGTAAATGGTAGATTTCCAGATGCTAGACTTCTATAGAATAAAATGCTCTTTACTTTTGCATACTATTCAAGTCTGGGGTATTGTTCTTCAGGAAATGAAGGACCCCCTTACATTATTTATGTGTATGTCTAAAACGTGCATATGGTCAAGCAACAGGTCAAATATAAACATATGCATTTATATGCATATTTGTATATATATATATATATATATATATACACAAATATATACGGAGAGAAGGGGGTGGGAGAGAGAATTGACGAATTGCTGGACCATACACACACTTATTACACATATATGTATACATGTGTATATATACATATGTTATATATACATGCGTATATGTATATACATGATAGATTGATATAGATATATACATATCTATATAGATATCAGGCACATTTAAAAACAATATAGATAGTAAATATTATGAACAAAACATATTTTAAGATAGAAATATATATTCTCATATCCCCTCCCTGACTTCATAAAATGAGCACAGGTTCTGTAGGAGACTTTCTCATAGTCGCATAGAGAGTTAATGTGAAACTCAAAACTTAGATGATCTGAATCTAGACTGACTTCAGTGCTGTGTTCTTTATAACACCACATATGGCTCTCTATGAACACACATGGCCCTCTGTGACTACTTGTACTTTCTCAAAATGTGATGGTGTTGAAGTCTCTTTGCATGAGCCATTCCAATTTTTGCATAAATGGATTCAATATTTCCTCCTGGCATTTGAGGAATTTTGGGTTCTTGACATTCTCAATACCATCTTACAACTGGTGAAAATCTCCAAATGTTCCTCAAAATGTTACGTCCATTCTTAGATAATCTCTAATATCCATCACAGTTGTTTGTATACCACTGTGTGTTATCATTCTAATGATGTCTGATGTTAACACTCAGCTATTAGTCTTGATTCCTCTAGTGCATTTAGGTTCCTCTAGATCTCAGATTAAATGAGAAAAGTCTCTCTGAGATCTAGGCCCTTAACACTTCATTTCTGATGTTGATATGAGACTAATATACTGATCAAGGAGTGATTCTTTAATTTTGCAGCTTTTCCTCTCATAGCCAAGAGGTCCCCTTTTTTCAAATGAGTCAGTTATAACTGGAGAACACTTAGCTTATTTGATGTTTGAAATATGAACACAGGATAGGTTTCTGGTGCCAAGGAAAAAGGGGAAGAGCAAAGAATTGACTGATTGCTGGAACATGTCCCTACTCATTTGTAATCACTTATGTATGTCTGAGTGTTAATGCCTAATTACTTTGCAAGAAGAAAATGGATTTGTAAACATTCACCTTCAAAATGGCCACTGGCATTTCCAAGGTTCTCTTCAGCTCATAATAATACTGGGCTGTGAGGGCCAATAAGTGGGAGAGGGTGGGGTGGCAAGCATGGGAAGGGGGGAGGAAACAGGGGTTTGTTCTTGTTTTCATTTGTCTGCTTGTTTGTTTTTTGGAGGAGAAACTAGGAAAAGTTCTCAATTGAGGAACACCAATTGGCTGAGAAGCACCTAAAGAAATGTTCGACATCCTTAGTCATCAGGGAAATGCAAATCAAAACAA
>NW_022196892.1:1334078-1341016 GCF_008632895.1 Mastomys coucha | reverse complement strand
TGTTTTTTGGAGGGGAAACTGGGAATGGAGAAATTTACATGTAAATAACGAAAATATCTAATAAAAAATAAAAATAAAAAAAAAGAAAGTTAAAAAAAAGAAATCATATGACATGTAAATAAAGAAAATAATAAAGAAAAGAAAAAATAATACTGGGCTGTGGACATCTGGTCTCAATTAACTGCAGAAGACTAGGGTCCTACAATGTTAAGATGTCTTTAGTTTTACAGACCAATAGTGGGTATTCAGTAGCTCTGCATTATTACTACTGGGTCCCTTAAATCTTAAGGGAGACAGTCCAACGTACCATTACAGTCTTTAGAAATTATATAAGAATTAATGGCTATTGTGGGGCTTTGAGTGTCCAACTAGGGACTTAATAATAAATGCACAGAGACTTTTTTATCATTTAAGGCTGTTGGCCCTCTCCTGGGGCAATCTCTCAGCTAGCCCATCTAACTTAACCCAACTTCTCTGCCATTGTGTCTCTTCATGTGGTTCTCACTACCCTTTCTGCCTGTTCTGTCCCTTTCTGTTTCTCTCTTCCTACCTTCTGCCTGCTTGGTAGTTCTATCCCAGCCTCAGCAAAAAGTCACATTTTCTATTCATCCAGTCTGAACCAATCAGTAACAAGACAGCACCAGGTCCATCCCTCTTTGTTTACTTTTGGCATTAAGGGATAGATGACCATCAGTTAGGCTGCTGGCTCTTTAATGTGATAATCTCTGAGAATGCCATCTTTTGGGCAGGTGAGGAAGGACAATAATCTTCATATAGAAAGCAGGTAATGGGCCTTAGAAATGATGATAGCAAATATCATGCCTGCAAAGCATGTGACTATGCCAGCACACCAATTAACAACTGAAAACACAGGGATACAACTACATAGCCATTTGATACAATAGGGGTAAGTTACCACAACAAATGGCTATGTTTGTTGATTGTATCATGAATGAGTATAAGAAAAATAACTTTAGCTTATGTTTATGTGTTTGTGGTATGTGCAAGTTTGTGTTAGTGTGCAGGTTTCTGAATGCACATATATGTATGTGTACACCAGTTGACATGCATGTGGAGATCAGTTCTTGACACTAGGTGCCTTTCTCAATTATTCTCTACTTTACTTTTTATACAGGGTCACTCCCTGAGCCTAGGGACCACCAATATGGCCAGACTAGTTGATCAGAAAGCTCTGGGAAATCCTTCTATCTCCTCACTCCACATGCTTGCTGGAATTGCAAGCATGTGGAGGTAGTGGTCTTGGCCTTGGTTTGGAACTTGAAGACAAACCAGAGCCTGGCTTGATTTTTAAGAAGTCATTTTCCTCTGCTTGAGAATGACTCAATGTAGCCTAGATGAAATCATCTTTGCCTAGCTACCACTAATGTCTAAAATTTTCATAGGCCTTGTGAAGTCACCCCATATCCCTCCTCATCTCACACCACTTAATACTCATATTTCCACCTCCTTGCCCTGTCTATATAAGCAAATTGCTGCAACATTAAAGTGAGTTCCTGCTTCAACAAGACTCCCTGCCCAATGTGGTTCTTCTTGAGTTGCCAACACTCACCATCCGGCTCAGCCCCAGAGAAATCCTGTAGGTCCAACCTTCTCTCCTTGAAGTTATCTGCTGACAAAGAGCTAACAACTTTTACAAAGGTTACTGGAGATCAAACTCAACTATTTATACTTGTAAGGTAAACTCTTGAATAAATGAGCTGTCTCCCCATCCTTGACAATCTACCACACAACTTAACATATAGAAGCAAACCTTCTTTACCTCAGATGTAAAAGAAAAGCAGTAGCCAAATACAAAATATTCCATATACATAGAATATTTTCTTATATGTATAAAGTGTGAATTAATAGATAAAGAAGGGACAGGATCCTTCAGATTTCCATTGGAGCCTGGAGTGATCCTGTGCCTCAGCTCTCCATACCAAAATACCACCTGGAGAAAGCTGATCTCCCAGGGATGCTGACAAGCCTGTGAGCACAGATAAGACAACCACTTCTGCTCAGAGGGACCCACCTGGAGCCCTCAGGACACAGGAACCGAGGAGAAGCCTTGGACTGGATCCTTCCAGGTTTCCATCTGCAACCCAGAGATGACCCTGATCCACGACTCTCCATACCCAAATTGCTCCCAGAGAGAACTGGTCTCCCAGGAGTATGGACACAAAGGCTTGCAGGATGGACAAGGCACAGTCAGAGAGAACAAGACCTGTTAACACCAGAGATAACCAGATGTTAGGAGGCAAGGATAAGAACATAAACAAGAGAAACAAAGGGTACTTGGCATCATCAGAACCCAGTACTCCCAGCACAGCAAGACCTGGATACCCAAACATACCAGAAATCACATCTCATGATGAAGATAAAGGACTTTAAGAAGGACATAAATAACTCCCTTAAAGAAATACAGGAGAACACAAGTAAACAGGTAGAAGCCCTTAAAGAAGAAAGACAAAAATCTGTTAAAGAACTACAGGAAAACATGAATAAACTAGTGAAGGGATTGAGCAAAAATATACAGGATCTAAAAATGGAAGTAGAAACAATAAAGAAATCACAAAGGGAGACAACTCTGGAGGTAGAAAACCTAGGAAAGATAACAGGAGTCTTAGATGCAAGTATCACCAACATAGCACAAAAGATAGAAGAGAGAAACTCAGGTGCAGAAGATACCATAGAAAACATTGATACACCAGTCAAAGAAAATGAAAAATGCAAAATCTCCTAACCCAAAACATCCAGGAAACCCAGGACACATTGAGAAGATCAAACCTAAGGATAAAAGGTATAGAGAGAGTGAAGATTCCCAACTTAAAGGGCCAGAAAATAATCTTCAACAAAATTATAGAGGAAAACTTCCCTAACCTAAAGAAAGAGATGCCCATGAACATACAAGAAGGCTACAGAACTCCAAATAGATTGGACAGGAAAAGAAATTCCTCCTGGCACATAATAGTCAAAACACCTAATGCACAAAACAAAGGAAAAATATTAAAAGCTGTAAGGAGAAAAGGTCAAGTAACATATAAAGGCAGACCTATCAGAATTACACCAGACTTCTCAGCAGAGACTATGAAAGCAAGATGATCCTGGGCAGATCTCATACAGACCCTAAGAGAACACAAATGCCAGCCCAGGCTACTATACCCAGCAAAACTCTCAATTACCATAGATGGAGAAACCAATATATTTCATGACAAAATCAAATTTACACAATATCTTTCCACAAATCCAGCCCTACAAAGGATAATAGAAGGAAAAACTACAACAAATGGATAGAAACTATTGCCTAGAAAAAGCAAGAAAATAATCTCTTAACAAACCATAAAGAAGATCGATACATAAATGTAAATGGACTCAATTCCCCAATAAAAAGACATAGATTAACATACTGGACATGTAAATGCAACCCAATATTTTGCTACATACAGGAAACCTACCTCAGTGACAAAGACAGACACTACCTCATAGTAAAAGGCTGGAAAACAATTCTCCAAGCAAATGGTCCCAAGAAACAAGCTGGAGTAACTATTCTAATGTCTAATAAAATTGACTTCCAACCTAAAGTTACCCAAAAAAGATAAGGAGGGACACTTATCACAATTACAAGAGACCCAATCACAAAAGAACACACATTGTATGCACTCACTGATAAGTGTATATTAGCCCAGAAGTTTGGAATACCCAAGATACAATTCACATACCACATGAAGCTCAAGAAGAAGGAAGACCAGAGTGTGGATGCTTCAGTCATTCTTAGAATGGGAAACAAAAAACTCATGGGAGGAAATATGAAGACAAAATGTGGAGAAGAGACTGAAGGAAAGGTCATCCAAAGACTGTCCCACCTTGGAATCCATCCCACATGTAGTCACCAAACCCAGACTCTATTGTGAATATCAACAAGTGCTTTCTGACAGGCACTTTATATAGTTGTCTCCTGTGAGGCTCTGTTGGGAACCATGAGAGCCCTGAGATAAACATCCTGCCCCAGCTAATTGAGAACCCTGAGATTAACATCCTGCCTGACAATCACAAGGATCCAGCTTGGCCCTGAGAAAAAGAACATTCACAGAAATCCACCCCCTCTCCACCTGTCACCCTGGAGCTCAATCCCAGAAGATTTTGTAAACTTCCTTCTCCCTCCTTCCTCTCCCCCTCCCTCCAAGATTTTTGCTTTAAGTATGCTCTTCTCAACCAAGTAAACGGCTCTTGACAAGCAATGCTTCCTTGAGTCCTGTCGTCTCTCTCGCCCATTCTTTATTCACAGGTTGTGACCCTCCTCGTCCCCCCCGAATAAAGTGACCTGCAGGCCAGGTCAAGGCTCTGCCAGTGCCTGACAAATACACAAGTGGATTCTCTCAGCCAACCATTGTACTGAACACATAGCCCTCAATGGAGGAGGGCTAGACAAAGGAACCAAAGAGCCGAAGAGGTTTGTAACCCCATAGGAGGAAGAACAATATGAACCAACCAGTAACCCCAGAGCTCCTGGGGACTAAACGACCAACCAAAGAGTGCGCATGGTGGGACTCATGGCTCCAGTTGCATATGTAGCAGAGGATGGCCTAGTCGGTCTTCAATGGGAGGAGAGGCCCTTGGTCCTGTGAAGGTTCTATGCTCCAGTGTAGGGGAATGCCAGGGCCAGGAAGCAGGAAAGGGGGTTGGTGAGCAGGGGGAGCAGGACGGGATAGGGTATTTTTGGAGGGGCAATCAGTAAAGAGGATAACATTTGAAATGTAAATAAAGAAAATAGCTAAGAAAAAATAACAACAAAAACAACAGAAAGCCCCCATACACGTGGAAGCTGAACAACATCCTACTCAATGATAACTTGGTCAAGGAAGAAATAAAGAAAGAAATCAAAGACTTTTTAGAATTTAATGAAAATGAAGGTACAACATATCCAAACTTATGGGACACAATGAAAGCAGTGCTAAGAGAAAAACTCATAGCTCTGATTACCAAAAATAAACTGGAGTGAGCATTCACTAGCAGGTTAATACCACCCCTGAAAGATCTAGGACAAAAAGAAGCAAATACACCCAAGAAAAGTTGAGGGCAGGAAATAATCAAACTCAGTATTAAAATCAACCAAGTAGAAACAATAAGACTATATACAAAGAATCAACCAAAACAGGAGCTGGTTCTTTGAGAAAATCAACAAATTAGATAAACCCTTAGACTAACCAGAGGACACAGAGATAGTATCCAAATTAACAAAATCAAAAATGAAAAGGAAGACATAACAGAAATCGAGGAAACCCAAAAGTTCATTAGATCCTACTACAAAAGACTATCCTCCACAAAACTGGAAAATCTGAATGGAATGGATAATTTTCTAGACAGATACCAGATACCAAAGTTAAATTAGGATCAGATAAACAATGTAAACAGCCCTGTAACTCCTTAAGAAATAGAAGCAGTCATTAATAGTCTCCCTACGAAAAAAAAAAAAAAAAGCCCAGGACTAGATGGGTTTAGTGCAGAAATCTATCAGACTTTCAAAGAAGACCCAATACCAAATACTCTGCAAACTATTCCACAAAATAGAAACAGAAGGAACACTACCTAATTCGTTCTATGAAGCCACAATTATGATTTATACTTAAACCACACAAAGACCAAACAAAGAGATCTTCAGACCAATTTCCCTTATGAATATTGATGCAAAAATACTCAATATAGTTCTCAGAAACCGAATCCAAGAGTACATCAAAACGATCATCCACCATGATCAGGTAGACTTCATTCCAGGGATTCAGGGATGGTTCAATATACAGAAATCCATCAATATAATTCACTATGTAAACATACATAATGAAAAAATAACCATTACATTAGATGCAGAAAAAGCATTTGACAAAATTCAACATTCTTTCATGTAGAGGTCTTGGAAAGATCAACAATTCAAGATCCATACCTAAACATAGTAAAAGCCATATGCAGAAAATCAGTAGCCAACAACAAACTAAATAGATAGAAACTTGAAGTAATCCCACTAAAATTAGGGACTAAACAAGCCTATCCACACTCTCCCTATCTATTCAATACAGTACTTGAAGTTCTTGCTTGTACAATTAGACAACAAAAAGAAGTCAGAGGAATACAAATAAGAAAGGAAGAAGTCAAAATATCACTATTTGGAGATGATATGATAGTATACTTAAGTGACCCAAAAAATTCCACCAGAGAACTCCTAAAGCTGATAAAGCACTTCAGTAGAGTGGCTGGATATAAAATTATCTCAAACAAATCAATAGCCCTCCTATACTCAAAGGATAAACAGGATGAGAAAGAAATTAGGGAAATGAAAACCTTCACAATAGTCACAAACTATAAAAAATATCTTGGTGTGACTCTAACCAAACAAGTGAAAGATGTGTACAAGAACTTCAAGTCTCTGAAGAAAGTAATGAAAGAAGAGCTCAAAAAATGGAAAGATCCCCAATATTAATGGCTTAGCAGGATTCATATATATTAATAGATTAATATAAATATTATTTAAAATTTAATAAAATAGTAATTAATTTAATTAGTATAAGTATTAATTAAAATAGATTAATTGAAGAGAAAGTAGGGAAAAGTCAAGAACATATGGGCACAGGGGAAAAGTTCCTGAACAGTACATCAGTGGCTTAGGCTCTATGATCAAGAATTGACAAATGGGACCTCATAAAATTGCAAAGCTTCTGTAAGGCAAAGAACACTGCCAATAGGACAAAGTGACAACCAACAGATTGGGAAAAGATCTTGACCAATCCTACATTCAGTAAAGGGATAGTATCCAATATATACAATGAACTCAAGAAGTTAGACTCCAGAGAACCAAACAGCCCAATTAAAAATGGGGAACAGTCATTCGGAGTTCCTCAATTGAGAATTCTTTGTTTAGCTCTGTACCCCATTTTTTAATGGGGTTA
>NW_022196892.1:1325586-1332629 GCF_008632895.1 Mastomys coucha | reverse complement strand
GGAAACTGGGAAAGGAGAAATTCGCATGTAAATAAAGAAAATATCTAAAATAAAAATAAAAAAAAATGGGGAACAGTGCTAAATAGAGAATTCTCAACTGAGGAAACTTGAATGGCTGAGAAGTACCTAAAGATATGTTCAACATCGTTAGTCATCAGGAAAATCCAAATCAAAAGGACCCTGAGATTCTACCTCACACCTGTCAGAATGGCTAAGATCAAAAACTCAGGTGACAGCAGATGCTAGCAAGGATGTGAAGAAAGAGGAACACTTCTCCATTGCTGGTGGTATTACAAGCTGGTAAAACCACTCTGGAAATCAGTTTGGCAGTTCCTTAGAAAATTGGACATAGTACTTACTACCTGATGACCCAGCTCTATCACTCCTGGGCATATAACCAGAAGATGTTCCAACACTTAATAAGGATACATGCCCCACTATGTTCATAGCAGCCTTATTTATAATAGCCAGAAACTGGAAACAACCCTGATATCTCTCAACAGAGGAATGGATAGAGAAAATGTGGTACATTTACACAATGGAATACTACTCAACTATTAAAATCAATGACTTCATGAAATTCTCAGGCAAATGGATGGAACTTGAAAATATCATCCTGAGCCAGGCAGTGGTGGTACACTCCTTTAATCCTAGCACTTGGGAGGCAGAGGCAGGCAGATTTCTGAGTTCAAAGCCAGCCTGGTCTACAGAGTGAGTTCCAGGGCTACACAGAGAAACCCTGTCTCGAAAAAAAAAAAAAATATCATCCTGAATTAGGTAACTCAGTCTCAAAAGAACACAGATAGTATGTGCTCACTTATAAGTTGATATTATCCTAAAAGTTCAGAATACCCAAGATACAATTCATAGAACATATGAAACCCAAGAAGAAGGACGTCACAACATGAGCAACCGTATTAAAGGATTGCAGCACTAGGAAAGTTGTGAACCAGTGTCCTAGAAGGATCAGATCGATCAAAGTGTGAGCAAATCAGGGACCTACACTTAAATAAAAAGTAGAATGAGGAGGCAAAGACAAGAGTTTGAAAGTAGACAGTACAATAAACAATGTAGTGGTCCCAAAGAGTCATCTCCCTGATGCTAGAAGTTTACTCAATTCACAAATGTGATTGCTTCTGTCTCAGAGTGCTCCAAAAGGGATGAGACTCCGAGCATAGTAAATCAGGTCATCATCTTCCAGTGAAAATGCAGAACAGTACTTGCATAAGCCAGTTTACACACACACACTTCCCCTCCAAAGAATTCTCTCAATCTGATCCTCCAAAGTCTCCCCTGATTTCTCTTTCCATTCTCTTCATCTAATGCAAATTGTATCAGCTGATCAGCAGTCATGTTTCAAGGACATTTTATAGCTATCCTTCATCTCTATTCTCATCGCTTTGGCACTAGGTAACACATTGTCTTGCCTGGTTGAGTTGCAGCAGCTGGTAGTCATCCCTTCTCCCTGCAATACATTCTACAAGAATGGTCACTGTCTCTTCTCTAATTCAATACAGTTCCAGTGATTTTAGATAGAGCACTTGGGCAAGACAAAGAACTAAAAAACAGCAAAGTGTGTGTATAGATTATGTAATATATATCTCTAAAGCCCACTAGAACTGCTGTATTAAGTTTCAGGACCCAATATCAACATGCATTATAACAGTACTTTTCTGAATACCCACTATAAAAAAGTAATAGTAATACCTAGAAATAAATGTAATGAAAAACCAAAAAAACTATTTTAATCAAAATTATAAAAATCAATGATAAAAGAAATTAAAGAAATCACAAAATGCAAAGATCTGCCATGTTTGTAAATTTGAAGGATTAATATCATTAAAATATGGATATTTGGGCTGGAGAGGTGGTTCAGTGTTTAAGAGCACTCACTGTTCTTCTAGAGCTCCTAGAACCACATGGTGGCTCACAACCATTTGTAATGAAGATCTGATGCCCTCTTCTGGTGTGTTTGAAGACAGCGACAGTGTACTCACATATATTAAATAAATAAATAAATAAATAAACAAATCTTTAAAACTATATATGGATATTCCCACAGCAATGTATAGATGCAATGCAATCTTTATTTAAAAGCCAACAAAGTCTTTATGTCACTTGAAAAGCAACCTCAAAATTTATATAGAAACATAAAAGGCTCCAAGTAGCCAAAACAATCTTAAGCAAAAAAGAGCAAAACTAGAAATATCAGAATCTTTGCATAGAAGGCATACTGCAGAGCCACTGTAACTAAAACAGCCTGAAAGAGATGCTTAGGCCAATGGAGCAAAGATAGGGATCCTGTTAATAAGTCCAAACACTGGAGTCAACTGATTCTTGAGAGGCATTGCAAATTTCACATCAGACTAAGGTCAGACTCTTCAGTATAAGGTTCTAAGAAAAAGAGTATTTACTGAAAAAGATTGAAACTTGACTCCAACTTCTCACTTTGTCCAAAATTCAACTCAAGGTAAATCAAAGACCTATGCATAACACTCAAAACTGCTAAGAGAAAACATGGGAAATTGGTAGCAAACATGGGTACAGGTAGCAAGTTCTTGAGAAATTCCAGAGCAGAAGAGACAAATGGGATCACAACAAAGTAAAAGCTATCTATTTAGCAAGCAAGCAAGCAAGAAATAATAAATAAATACATAAATATATAAATAAATAAATAAACAAACAAACCATTTACAGCATGCAAGAAACTAATTCCCAACAATTGATCTGATAAAGGGTTAGTATCCAGAAACTGTAAAGAAATAAAAAGTTACCAATTAGCAACCATGAAGAAATAATGTAATATAAAAATGAAAAATTAATATAATCTTAAAGATCTCATTGATTCTATATATCATTTTATCTTATGTGTTGAATGATGCAAGTCACGTGCTCACACATATACCTTCCCACAAAACATGTATGCACCCACATATGCACACTAAACATACCTGCTTACCATATACATTAAAATGGAAAAATAAAAATTATGTCATGGCATAGTTTTTGAAACCTTGAGTATTCTTTTTTCCAAGCAATCTGACGAAATTCTCTCAAAAACTCCTTTTCACAATGAAACTCTATTGTCAATTCCAAAGACCATACTTCAATTCACAGTCAGTTCTGTAATTGCTCCAGAATAGCCTTGGTTTGGGGCTTTGTTGTGTTCTTCTCAAGGCCTGTAACAATTTTATCACTACCTAAAAGTGCTGTGGTATCACATAGAGAGGAAAAATAATTGTTGCTGAAAGTGAAATGTCATGTCAAGTATACATAGTAGGTCATTTATTCCCAGTGACATTAACAGCAACAATGTAAGAAGATTGTACATTAAATAGAGTGTGTGTTTCTGATAGGTGATGAGCCTCGAGTCCAGAGAAGTAAGATAGTACTTTACATGGCTACTAACACCAGGACCAGGAGTAAAAATACAAACAGTCTCATTCTATTCTCTCTCGGGATTAAGAGTGGGCTGGGAAGGAAGTCTCAAGAACAAAAGTCATTCACAGGTATCAGCTATGAGGCTAGTCAGCTTTCTCTATGTAGTTCTTACACTACAGCCTGGGTGAGCATCTGCAGAGAAAGCTTGTGTAGTTCCCAGGTCTTCAGCTGCGGAAGACTCTCTTCTCAAATCCAGTACTCAGTTCCCCAGCAACGAGACATACTCACACCCTGCTTTGATTTCAATAAATATTTCATCACAGACAATTTTTCAATATAATGGAATTGGAGAAGACATAGAAAAGAATAGGTATATTTGGCATGGGTAAATATAAATGATTTATGCCCAAAAGATAGATATTTTAGGCTAAAGACTATTACGATTTTGTCACAAGTAATGTCATTTGGTAGTAAGTATCCCTCCCCTCTTATACCTGAGATGGAGTTCAGAATCTCACTTGACTAATTAAATGAAAGAGAAGTGACATTATGGGGCTACCGTAGTGGCTCTGTGGTTAAAAGAACACTTGCTGCTCTCCCAGAAGACCCTAGTATGTTTTCCAGCACCCATGCTCAATGGCTTTCAATAGCAGTGATCCAGAACTTTGGCATTCAAAGTTTGTCTCCATGAGTGCCTAAGCTCGCACACACCTACACAGTGATGCATACACATAATAAAAGAGAAAAGCATAAACTTTATAAAGAAGTGACATCATGGATTTTCAAAGAAGAGGTCATTAGAAGTTTCACAGCTTCCAATGTTAGTGCTTGCTCTGGATGATGCCAGCCAATAAATAAGAAATTCAGCTACTCCAAGACTGCATTTCTGCTCAAGCATGACATATGGGAAATTTGAGAAAGAAGAGAGAGAGAAAAGGAAAGAGAAAGATGGGGGAAGGGAATGTGAAATGTTCCAGCTGTGCCACGCAACTCAGCCCATGCATCACAAAGATGACTATTAAATAAGTCATCTTGAACTTCCCAACTCCACTAGATATGATGTAGAAAAGAAGAACCAAACCAGCCTACAGCTAAACTAAAGACCCCGAGCACATCACCTCAATGAGCTCTCAAGCGGTCTGCCACGTAAATATGTGGCTGAGACCTTGGTCATCAAAAAGCCATCACTGTACCAGCTCACATTCAGGACCACAAGATCAGAAGACAAAATGTTACATTCTCTAGTCACTAAGATTTTAGTATAGCTTTCCAGACAGTAGCTGATTACCAGAATCCTCTAATATAGGAACTCTCTAAGGGGAGTGATTGGATAGCCTCGTCAGTAACTAGCTGTTTACAATAGTCACATTATTAAAAACAGTAGTATGTTTAATGCTATTTGTTATTAATAATATCATTAAAGTACTTCAGGTTATTTAGAAAACATAAAAACCTAAGAAGATAATTAAAGTCACCTATAATCCTACCACCAAAATGCATGTTTAAAGTGTATGTGCCATGTATTCATTTGATAGTATGCATAAATGTTAAATCTTAGTACATAAAACCATAGCTATAATAAAGATTTCTAATAATATAAGTTTTGTACTGCTCATGTATGTGTCTGTGGATTAAGTGGGATTTTGCATGAAGTGAGGGAGGCAGCTAGACCTAGAGGTCTCAGGAACTCTCATCTGTATAACTGGTCAGTTTACAGAACCTAAGTTGGCATGTCTCTGTTCCACATGCTTTGTACAAAGAAGTCACAGAAGAGCAGAAGTGAGAAGATTAGCAAGAGCTCTTGAAGCTTAGACTCAAATTATACAAAGCATTGTTGTTCCCTACCCATTCTACTAGGCAGAGTCATATCAGTGGGAGACTATGAATGACTTGAACTCTGGATGGAGAATAAACTTCAAGTGTACGCTTGTAGGGATGGGAGAATTCTGCAGCTAATGTTTGCCACCTACAACATTATACTTGAAATTTTTTTCAACAATATTTTAAAAAATTGGTGTGCTTAGAGCATTTTTTTTAAAGAAAGTAACCTTTCTTAAAAGTACCCATTATTCTCTAAGTATTTCTTTTCTCTATAGAGAAATCTTGAGGTTTCCCCAACATTTTTTAAAAGAGCAAATAATTTAATTCAGCTTCCATTTTCCATGCTCCAAACTACCTGTTACTTACTGGGGCTAAGTTAACATGGCCTAGCACCACATCCTGGTTTCTCTTCTAGAGTTTTGCTGAACCTCTCAACTGGATAACTGAATGATGTAATGTCAGAGATGGGGTCATGGAGGCTTGGGGTGACTTTTGTTGCCACATTCTGATGGACGGTTTATCTCAAAGACTTGTAAATACAATAAACTCCACTAAAAGGTCATCACCAAGCAGGGAGGAATGCTTTAGACAGAACCATCTTACCTGCTGAGCTTATGTACCCCTAAGATTAAACCCTGGACACATCTAAAGGTTAAATAAAAAAGTCAAACTCAGCAGGTGATGTAGGTAAATGGGTCAGTTTGAGAAACACATAGAAAGACAATATGGCAACTGCATCACAGTCTTGAGACACAACATGTGTTTCAGTTCTTTATTGGCAGAGCCATTAATCAGACTGTTATTTATAGCATATCTTAGAAACTAGCTTCCTTCTGGCTTGCAATTGTCCTCTCTTAGGTCAGTGGTACATGGCAAAATTATCTTGAAGCCTGCTAAGGAACATAAGCATCTATCTAACCAGTCCACAGTGTCATGAAACACACAAATGTCAGCATTTGACCAGGTACAGATTTATACCTGGTCAAAATTCTTCCAAGCTAACATCTTAATTGCATAGCTTCACAGCGTACAGTGTATCCATTTGATGTAAAGTGGGCTAATACCTTTATAAATAATACTAGCCTACTTAGTAGGACTATTATTTTTTAAATATGAATGAGCAATATTGATGAGAATGTGAAGAAAATGGAATCCTTGTGAACTGAAGGAAAGTTTGAATGAGAACTGGCTTGGCTGCCTTGGAAAATAGTTTGGAGGATAGAATTGCCATGTTGCCTAGGAAGATCACCAATCAATGTGACAAAGAGATGTCTGTTATTACTTCATTATATTTCAATACTCATGACATAAAACAGCCGAGATATGTGTGGCATAGGGAGGTAAAGTCAGAAGGATTGTTGGAGTTTGATGGTCAGCTAGTCTAGCCAATCAACAAGCACCATGCCATATGAGTAACCTTGTCTCCCATCCAAGTACTAACCAGGGCTAACCCTGCTTAGCTGCCAAGATGGGATGAGATCAGGTACATTCAGGATGTCCATAGAGGAGAGACTATCTCAAAAAGTTAAATGAATAGCAACTGAGAATGACCTCAGTGTCAACCCCTGGTCTCCACTTGTGCCAATTTGTATGCACACATATGCACATGCTGATTGCATACATACAGAGAGAGACACACACACATACACATGCATGTACACACAGGGGTCCATCAGTGCATTGATCAGAGTAATGCAAGTAAGTTCCTAGCAGATGATGAACCTAAAGTAAACATAAGCAATGGAGAAGTAAACATGGTTTTGAGTGAAAGATGTCTTGTCTCAGGAATGTCAATGAGACCAATAAGACAACCACAACAATGAGACCAATAAGACAACCAC
>NW_022196892.1:1303442-1325371 GCF_008632895.1 Mastomys coucha | reverse complement strand
TAAGACAACCACAACAATGAGACCAATAAGACAACTACAACAATGAGACCAATAAGACAACTACAACAGAGTTTTTCTACTTTACAAAATGCAAACAGAGCTCATGAAAACCCACAGTGGAATTAGATTCAGGAATAATCTGGGTACATCATAATAACTTTAGATAAATTTAAACTATAGAAATTTCATCATTCTTACTAGATACATAATAAAACTTGAAGATAAAGAAATTGAACAAACCCCACTGCTACTTATTAAAATTCAGAAAAACAAATGAAAACTTGGCATTATAGCTCTGAGGAATCTAGTTAACATCTGAAGGCATTATTCCTCATTTCTCAAAATATTCACTCTCCCTTCAAGGCAAAGGAATGTTGTTTTAATGGCAATAGCCAAACAGAAGCTTCATGTACAAGCTTCTACAGGTCAAGTTTTCTGCCTCCTAAATCAACCATGCAGAAAAATAAATTTTTCTTATTTATTTAGGTCCAAATGCATTGAAAATAAAAAGCAAAACAAAAATAGTTGATTTGGTTTTATATAATTTCTTATAAAGTAAGTCTATTTTAGTGAATTGTAATTCACCTTTTAATTCATTGATAATATGTTTAGTTGTTACATGGGAGATTTATTAGGTTGATTGCAACTCTGTTGTTCCCAGTATTATTTTCATGGTTTGCTTTTTAACTTTAAAATGATAGCTTCTTCATTCATCACCAACTGTAATTCCTATCCACACCCTGTTTTCACAATTTTGACACTCTGAAAGATTTGAATCGATATATATTTCATGGTCCAATTTGATTAAAGAATACAAATAAGAATACAAAAGTTTAAAATCTGAGAGGGAGAATTAAAGTCAGGAGTATAGAAGACAAAAGGAAAGAAAAGATGAAAGTCGTGTGTGTAACCCAAGAAAATTAAAGTCGTGTACCTGACACATGAAAATCTGCTGCTTGAAAGAAAAATTTTCCAGAATGAACTCTTCAGCCCAAGCTAACCTCAAACTGAAGATCTCTCTCCTCCTTGGTCTTCTGAATGATAAAATTACAGGTATATAGCACCATGCCTTGCTCTTAGAATTTCATGTACAGTTTTACAGTACATAAAACACTGTCCAGTATTAAGAAAGAGGTCCTGATTCAGGGTAATTGGACTGAGGACAACTGTGCACCAAGCATGAATTACTTACAGTCTTCTTTGGGCACTTATGATTTAGTGTTTGGAAGATGCCCAAAAATACAGAGGAAATACCTATACTGCTTCCCCCAAACACTTAGAAGGTCTATGCACACATGACAATTCTATAAATAAATCTTTACTCAAGGTACTGACAGCTCTCTTGAACATGTGTATTCCGAACATGTCAAGGACAACTGTCCAGCACCTGCTGAAGAGCAATGTGGGTCAAACTCTGTGGGTTATAATATGGTTAGAAGGTTTAGATGGCTGGAAAAAAGCCACGAACTTTAGTTATGACAAATCCTTGCAAAGGTGGCAACCCCCAAATGGGGTTCAGAGGCAAGGCTGATGTGCTTTCAGCAAGCATCTCATCAGTACTGTCTAGCCTATTTGGGAACCTAGTGACTTACTCACTGATGTGAACCCCAGAAAACAAACATTTTCAGCATGTTGATTGCAAGTGTTTCTGACACATAGAACCACTGCAAATAGTATCGAATCTCTATTTATTCTTGGCAGGCAGGGGTCTGCTCTAGGGGCCTGTGAGAATTTGTCTTCTAGTCTACATCTCAGAGGGTGTCTCTCCTAGAAGAAACATGAATTTCTTCCATTGCAACTTAGTAATCTGGGATCCTCCTGAGAACCAGGCTGTACCTAAAATATTCATGGCTCTGATTCCCACAGGCTGATAAAGGAATGTCTCAACTAATGACATTCCCCATGGCACAGGATCCAATACATGCATTTCCAGGGATATGTTAAGATTGTTCCACTCTTGAGATTTTATTTCTCTTCAGTATTTCCCTGCTACTCAGATATGTCCTTTAATATATAAACATGTGAAACTGTGAAAAAATTATTCCAGTTCATTTTTTGGACTAATCTGATCTGGCTACTCATAAATTATGGATGGTTCCATCTTGGGGCATTTTCTTTCCGCTCACTTTATAATTTAGTCTGACATTTAGATAGCACTGGCCCTTCTGCACTGAAGTGCTTTTGAATCACTTAATTATAACCATTATATCTTGGGAGAAAATGTGTACCTGTAATGACTTGCCACTCTTTAAGTGGCCAATTGAAGACAGTGAAAGCAAGTTTTTGATAGTAAAAAAGAAGAGTCACCCTACACAAAAAGAATAGGCCAGAGTATGAATTAACTTCAAGTAGCAACTTATAGAAATCTATTTAGATTGGTTTGAGCCAGATAATGAGAACTAATTAAGAACATCCAGTCAGTCAGATCTCCTTGAACCCAGGAACAAATCAAGTCAGACTTAGAGAAATGCAATCTAGGATGCAAAAGCTACTAGGAACAAAATGGAGCCAACTTCTACACTTCTGTACATGCTTACTCTCTCTTCCCATTCCTTCTTCCTTGCCTTCATTAAGTCACCTGATTTCTCCATGTGCATTCTGCCATTAATTGCATTATTCACCTTTGCCCTTGCCTTCTGTTGCCTGCAGTCTCTCCACTACAGCATGAAAATAACTGTTCGGTCCTAACAGCTCAGTACCTCCCATTTTCAGACAAAACAGCCAGCTCCAAATGCTAAAAGGAAGAGCCTGATTGACAACTTAGCTCACAGATTTATTCTGGGCTCATTCCACTGTCTATGGCTACTTCATAAAGGGAACACACAAATCTTCAACCCATCTCAACATTAGCCCACTGATGGTATCATATATAAGACAATCTGTGTCATTCATAGACATTATAGCTGGGTAGGGATGCTGTTGGCTTCCCTCTATTGTAATCAAGTGTAAGCTAGTCCTCATGGAGGAAGGAGTCTTATGGGTCAGTTGCTGTTCAGAACTCTGAATCTGAACTGGTTGGTGTCTTCAGCAATAGCACCTTACCTTCAATGTCTAGGAAACAACCAGGTATAATAGCAACAACTTGCTACATTTTCAGAGTCTCTTCACCAACCTTGACCAAAAAGTCAAATGAGGGCTTGTCATGCCTGGTCTTGAGATTTCTGCTAGATGTCCTATGGTTCCTTGTCAGCATATATGAGGAAATTTATTTAAACTATGCATGTTCATTTATACATATATATATATTATACAAGATAGTTAATAGTATGATTCCTTCTGACACTTTAAAACATCATTACTTTTATTTTATCTATTCTCTCCATCTGTATTCATGACCCTCTCATCTCTGATTAGAGCCCTCACCCATTTTTTCATTTCCTTGATCAGATAACTTGTACTTTATTCTTTCCCCATCAATTTCCCCCAACCCTAGCAAGGCATGCAACCCTGAGGGTATAGTAGTAGCCAGCATACCTTGGTGGTAACCAACAACTTTCTAATTGGAATTAAAGTCCTAGTTGACAAGATAGAAATCTCCAAAAAGCTAAGCTTTCTTATGAAATGTTCTCAGTATGAGTGACTTTTAGCAGAGGTCTTCCCATTGCTGGACAGATTCGTCTTCAGACAGGTTCAGAATAGTTTGAACTGAACAGAAGCTCTCTCTCTCTCTCTCTCTCTCTCTCTCTCTCTCTCTCTCTCTCTCTCTCTCTCTCTTTCTCTCTCTCTCTCTCTCATTCTGTCTGTCTGTCTGTCTCTTCTTCCCTCCATCCCTCTCTCCCTCCATTCTACCTTCATTTCCTCTGTCTCTTTCTCCCTCTATGGAGTTCTCACGTCAAGTCTATGTGACAAATATTTACATACCACTGTCCCACTCTATCCTCAGACTTTTTCCTTTCTGTCTGTTTTCTGGCTTGCCAATATCTCTTGATGTATGGGTAGAAACATTTAAAACTTGTGGAGCAACCAAAAAGATATTGGCTGAAATCACCAATTCTCAGTCAAGTGTAATATTTATATTAATGTGGCCAAAATCTTTTAGCATGTTGAGATTTGTACTGTGATGTGATGTGAAAGAGCTCATATGCTATCTTCTCTGCTTTCCAGCTGTTTAAACAACACATACACCCACACCCACCCACCCACACACGCACACACACATACAAAGAGAGAGAGAGATTAACATTAAATCAACTATTTTGTGATTGAATTTTCTTACCAGTGAAGTAGAACAATTCATGGTGCCCATCATACACAGCGTCTCTAATAATTAAATGATAATATTTGTAAAAGGCATAAAATAGTATATAGTATATAGTTAATGCTAATCAACATAAGCATCATTTTTGTCATGAATTAAATGCCATTATTATGTAGCTTTCTAAAGGGGACATTTCTCATTGTGACTCTCTTAATTTCTCAGTTCACCCTACAGATACCCTCTGTTTCTGATTAATCATTCTCCAATGTCTATTATCCAAACCTGTGTTGATTGTGACCTATATTTCAAGATAATGAAAAGATTGAATAAGATGGAACCAGGGAGAGATTATGCAGCATGCTGATGGGCCATTGAAAGAGTATCTTTCAGTTACAAAAGGCTTCCCTCATTGCCTCCTTCAAATCAGGTATCATTAGCTTTCCTCTTCAAATGAGTCTAGGAAGACCTCAAACTGAGAAACTACTTATTTGAAGTCACAAAGGAAGCAAATGATTAAAATAAAAACCAAAATGAAAAACCCACTTTTCACTTTAGTGTTCCTTGGGTAGAGTTAAAACAAAGATCTAAAACTTGGTGTCAAAGCTCTTTCAAATTTTCAAGAACCTCTTCCATACAGAATTAAGGGAATGAGGCAGGGTAGGAATGCTGACTCGGGAACTGTGCAAATCTGTCAAATTCTCAATTCCATCATGGAGTCATTGACACAATTTCATATACATTACCAAATTCTCTAAACCTCAGTTTCTGACTTGTAAAGGAGGTGCAATATTAATAATGAGTACATCTGTTTGCTGTAGGGTGGTAAGCATTTGGCCTGGTCATCCAAGTACCCTGTATCCACTATAATACGCAGTAACTCCAGTAAATCTTATATTTAACATTTTACATTAGGCACTGTCAAGAGACTTTGAAAGGCATGAATTACCACCTCATTTATCCATACTTAAATAAACTGCTTACTCTAAGCAAGACAAAGAGAAGATGAACATACACAATTGGAAAGGAATACTGGCAATACCGTAATGGCAAATGACAACGCCCAATTCTTCAAAACTTGGAGAGTCACATTCACTTTCAGAATTTAAGCTGGGTTACAATTTGTAGAGCATAGTCTCTTCCCACACCAGTTCTACCAACTATTGACCTCTGGCAAATAGTTCTACCCCCAACAGACTGGCATATAGGCAAACTTATAGGGCATTTTCTTGAATTAATGATTGATTCAAGAGGGCCTAGACCACTATGTCTGATGCCAAACCTGGGTCCTGATTTGTGTTAAAAACAAACAAACAAACAAACAAAAACCAGGCTGAGTCAAGCAATGGTGGTGCACACCTTCCGTCCCAGCACCCAGGAGACAGAGGCAGGAGGATCTCTGTGAGTTTGAAGCCAGCTTTGTCTACAGAACTAGTTTTAGGACAGTTGAGGCTACACAAAGAAACACTGTCTTGAACAACCAAAAACCAAAAAGCAGGCTGAGCCAGTCATGAAGACCAAGCCAGTAAGCATCACTCCTCTATGGTCTGTAGTTGAGTTCCTGTCTCCAGGTTTCTGCTTCATTTGAGCTGCTGCCTTGACTTCCCTCAGTGATAGACTGTTACCTGGAAGTATAAGATAAAATAAATCCTTTCCTCCCCACACACAAAAAAAAAATGCTTGGTCATCCAGCCAAGCATTTCATGAGACAAAGCATTTGCTGCTCCAGTCTGGGATTCAGGTAATGTGTAAAAAATATTCATTCACAGAAACTTCTCAGAGGAGGGAGACTACAGAATTAAGCTTTCTTTTCTTTTCCTTTTTATTGGATATTTTATGTATTTACATTTCAAATGTTATCTTTCCCTGTTTCCCCTCTGAAACCCCCTATCCCCTCCCTGTCCCCCTGCTTCTATGAAGGTGCTTCTGCATCCACCCACCCACTCCTGTTACTATCCTGGCATTCGCCTACACTGGGGAATGCAGCCTTCACAGGACCAAGGCTCTCTCCTTCCACTGATGCCAGACAATGCCATCCTCTGCTACATATGCAGCTGGAGCCATGAGTCCTTCCATGTGTATTCTTTGGTTGGTGGTTTAGTTCCTGGGAACTCTGGGGGGTCTGGTTGGTTGATATTGTTGTTCTTCTTATAGGATTACAAACCCTTTTAGCTACTTCAGTCCTTTCTCTAACTCCTCCATTTTGGTCCCCATGCTCAGTCCAATGATTGGCTGTGAGCATCCACCTCTGTATTTGTCAGGCTCTGGCAGAGCCTCTCAGAAGACAGCTATAACAGGCTCTTGTCCACTAGCACTTGCTGGCATCCATAATAGTATATGGGTTTGGTGTCTATATATGGGATGGATTCCCAGGTGGGGCAGTCTCTAAATGGCCTTTCCTTCAGTCTCTGTTCCATACTTTGTCCCCATACTTTCTTTAGACAGTAGCCATTCTGGGTTGAAAATTTGGAGATGAGAGGGTGACTCCATCGCCCAACCTGGGTCCTTGCCTAACCTCTGGATATGGTCTCTTCAGGTTTTCCCTCCCCTTTATTGGGAATTACAGCTAATCTCATGCCCGTTAAGTCCAGAGAGCTTCTTGCTTTCCTGGGATTTGGGACTTGCAGTTTTCAAAACTAATAGCATCCAGTCACTACAACTATTATTATTGTTATCATAGACTAAATGGTGATGTCCCAGCAGAGGAGTCAGAAAAGTGTGATGCCCAAGCCAGATATGCAGTGGATTCTGACCCTAGTCATGCCACAAGTGTGGTCACTACCCTCTATTTCTCAGAGGAATTAGTTAAGAAATGGGTAAATGTTGGTAGTTGCAATTTCTACAGTTGGCACTACCCTACCAACTATGTGAGATTGCAGGAGACAGAGCACTTACTGCTCCAGACTGGGATTCAAGTAATGAGAAGAAAAGTTCATTAACAGAAACTTCTTGGAGTAGGCAGACCACAGAATCAAGGAGCACATATTCATCTGTCTGGTACTAAAAGATAGTAGGTGGGAACAGGAGCAGATACAAGTGAGCTCTTAGCTAGACTACCAAGAGAAGCCCAAATAATGATAATGTATACTGTGATCTTATTTATTCCTGTGTCTGAAAACTGAATATTGTTAAATTCGGCTTGGGTGTCCCATTCAAGAAGACAAAGAGATGGAGATCGATGCAATCAGCAAGAGATTTTGATTGATCCAGTATACTAGGGTCATCTAGCATTCGGAGCAAAGGTGACCACGAGGCAACAAAGCTCTTATTTTTTATACCTTTTCAGAACAGAGTTTTACAGCTTACAACAGTGGGCTGGCTACACTTTACAACATGGTCTGGTTATCTTTCCCATTGTTCTTTTGTTTCTATTGACCTTTCTCTTCCAGGAGAGGGGTAGATAACTGTTGCACATAGGAGGGGTGGGAGGAGTCTACCCTCCTGGGGAAGTTTCCTGGAACAGGGCATTTTTTGGGAATGGGTGTTTGCTCTGTAAACACTTCTGAAGCTCTCTGTCTTTTTAGGCTTAATGGACATTCCTTGCTCCTTGGTATTTTTATGAGGTATCCCTGTTTGTTCAATTCTTACAATATTACTTGACAGAAACAAAATCATAATAGCATGAATATAAATTTGATATGAGGTTCAAATACAGTTTTAATATTTATTTTGTATAGATAAACACAGTATCAGTACATATCTGAAGAGAAAATATATCTCAAGCCAAGGACTCACAAACTAATCCCATTTTAAATGTACTTATTCAACATGGCAGAAGAGAATGAGGCAACTTCAATAGTTGGGCACCAAAGGACTCCCTTGCTGGATAGAATCACCTTAGAGAGCCTCAGTATTCTATTCCTGTGTCCAAACTCTGTCCACAGGAATCCCAGGGGAGAAAAGGAAGCCACGATGAAGGTAAAGGCTTCAGTTCTGAGATAGAGGGATAGGGGTAGCAGAGGTAGAGGAATAAGAACAAGAGAATAACTGTTATAGTTTGGAGTTAATATTCCTGGGTTTGATCTCTGTAAATGGAGCTGGAAATCAGCCCTGAGTAAACAGGATGTAAGTGGGACTCTGGGCATGAAGATTACCAGGGGCTAAGGAAGATACTTGGTGAGCACAACAAAGGGTGAATTCCAAGGAAAGTGGCTTATACCAATGTCTTCACACTGCACACAAGCTACAAATGTATTACATTGGAACTGAAAAGGTGGGGTAAACAATGACAGGAGGTCCTTAACTATTCCTGGAATGGGTTGGGCTCCACCTCCAACTTTCCAAGGTCTTTACAGGACTTGAAATCACTGCTGTCTATCTTAATCCTATATCTGATTTCTTCAGGGGAAATGGCTGTTATATTGTATGAACCTCTTTTTCTGTCTGCCCATCTTCCCCACCACATTTGAAAATGTACCTATTTACTATTTTATCACTAGACACTCCAGAGTGCCTAGCACCAAGGAAGTATGCTTTATTGCATACTCATCCAATGAAAGAGAAAATTGCCTGTCTTTAACATAACACCTCAAGCCAGAAATGACATATCTACTTCATATTGTGTGTCAGGCCTAATCAGTCATAACACCTCAAGCCAGAAATGACATATCTACTTCATATTGTGTGTCAGGCCTAATCAGTCAGCCACAGTGACTGGAATCTCAACTCAGTAGAGAAACATGCATTGCAAGGCCATGGGCAGTGTGGCTCTACCCTCAGAAGAGTACCCCCTGATGGTCGCCGGCACCACTGCCATCAATATCTCTGATCACAAAGCATTAAATATCTAGAAGCTGAGCTAGAGACCTGTAATGTTTCAAATTCCTTGAGTGATTGTCACATGCAGTCATGTTGACAACTAAGATCCCATATTCTTGAGAGTTAATTAGTGAGACCAAATCTAACAGTAGATTTTGTTTCAAGATGGAAACAAGGCTAGGTGGCAAGAGAAGTAATCAGCCAAAGCAGAGAGCCCTGAGCAACCTAGTAGCTCTGGAAACGTTAATCTCAGCTCACAAATCCCCTAAGTTTACTTAATCAATTACTTTTCTAATTCTGCAAGTGTTATTTAAGGCCATTCTAATTTAAAGACAAGCAGATGTATGCTATACTAGAGGTCCAAATTTAAACCCAGACACCTAATTTTTATATATATACAAAACATACATATATACACAATATGCATACATATCCAAAATATCTAAAATATACATATATATACATGCATATGTATATGTATATATATATTTACATATGTGTATGTGTGTATTTATATATAAAATATCTATTCTGAACCAAGACCAGTTCCTGACCAAACCAGAACTTGCTGCACTGCCACTGAGGGCAGCCATAGAAACACCCCCCCTTACTCCACAGCAATAGTTAATTTGTAACTCCAAAGCTCTGGCCTTGTTTCTGAGAGTCAGAATGGAACATTTATCTGAAATTTGATTTATAGTAGAAACAGATGTAAACTTCAAGAAGAATTAATCTCATGTGTGCAGTAAAAATTTTCATGAACCTACAAAATATTCAAGAAAAGTAAATAATGAGTATTTAATGTTTCTCTGTGTAATTTGGCTAATTAAACAACTCTTAGATTATAATAGTGCTTATGTAAACATAATGATACCTTATTTGCCACAAATTCCCTTAGTTTAATCAATTACTTTTCTAATTGTGGAGGTGTCATTAAGGCCATTCTAATTTAAAGACAAGCAGATGTATACACTTTTGTAGAGGTCCAAAACTAACCTCGGACATCTAATAAATGCATATGCAGAAGAAAATATCTATTCTGCTTATATTATTTAACCATAGGGTTTGGGGGAAATTAGTACATGCTAATGGTGAAATTAAAGGCTTTAGGATATAATTTGATTAGTTTCTGTGAACATTGCCTATAACTTAGCTTGCAGCTAAATTTATCACAATTGCATTACCTTTCACAGGAGGGCCAAAAGCAATTTTTAAGTGAGCATGTAGCTCAGAGTCCTGGCTGATATTTTGTGCAGGGTAACTTTCAACACCTTGAGGTCTGAATCCCTTAGCTGCTAGCAAGCATCTACAAAGCTTCAGGATAGCCATAAATAGCACCATTAGTTGCTTATATACACAACAAAAGTGTCTAATGGACCAATATCACACACTTCCCCATAGCAGCAGGACTTATTTTACAATGGGTTATTATGCTAATAGATTGTAAAATAGTATAGGAGAATGCAGCTGTAATGTATTTACCCCTGTAGACAAGGTAGGGGGAAATGCTTTTCAGGCAATTACCATGAATTATTGCCCTATCTGCAAAACAATTACTGTAGACTCATGTGTTTCAGTTTTCCAAGTTTATTACCATTAGCACACACAGGGTGAAAATAATTGAGAAAGCCACTCAAATTCACACTCAAAAACATCACATTCTGTACAAGCAATGGCGGTAGATGTCACCAGCCTTCCTTCCAGCCACCCTTCTACTCTGAAAAAGACTTCTTGACCTCATGAAGTACTTTTAAGGAACAAATTTAACAATGGTTGTAATTTAGAAGGCAATTAGCTCAGGTACTTCCCCTTTACTTTCAGTTGCCCACAGCAACCTACCTACCACCTCCAGTGTCTCCAACTGTTCCTCCATGACCTGATGTCGTTTAGCCAGAGAGGCTGCAATAAGATGGGGGTAGGGGGAAAAGACCCAGCTCATTCACTGATCTTTTTCTTATTCTGCCTTAATCACAACATCTGGAGGCATGTTTACTCTGCTTTACACGTCTGGATGGGAAGCTTCTAGAGATAAAGTTCACTATGGCCAGTCTGGGCAACCCTCTGCCCTCACAAATTTCAAAAGCATACAATGTGTGAAATAGAACTCGCTATGGGTATGGAGACTAAAATGTCAGGATGTTGGCAATAGGCAAGGCTCACCATGTTCCCTTAGTATACTTCCTTTAAAATCCCTCATCATCAGAGTGTCTCCAAACCCTAAATCATCAGGGCTCTGTCCACTGATAGCCTTTTCTGACAAATTCCTTGGCCTTTGTCACCACAGGGCCTTTGCATATGCAGTTTCTTCTGCTTATTAACGTCTTTATACACTGCTTCCACCTCACCATCATCTAAGCAGACTTCAGATTCTAAGTGTTCCCTTGAGTCCTCATACCACTGTCTTTCCTCATCCATTGCATTTTCTCAAGATGCCACATTTCTGGCCTTCCTTACTTGCCATGCATGCAAGGTAGGCTTCTCTTTGTAGGCTTACTTTTCTAACAGCCTTCTCTCTTTTTTTGCCAATAGACTTCAAGTCCCATAAAATGAAATTCATTGGTTTTTACTTGTCCTTGTACCAAAATGTCCAACATCATCATAGATGCTTCAAGAATATATCTGAATGACCTGTGAACAGACATCATGTCATGTTATGAGAAATGGGGACAGGGACAGAATGACTGAAATGGAGGGAATAATGGTGTAGACCTATAGAACCAAGTGTAGCTGTCATTGGTGACATGGGATAAATGACAGAAACAATCAATTCAGGGGGTGGGGGACAAGAGAGCTTGGAGGGAATTGAAGATTGCCTAGAAACTAAACAAAAACGAGCTTTAAACTGTGGGGTGTAGGTAGGGGCAACTACTGTATACAATATAACATGAACCAAGAAAAGGGAACAGGGAAATTGTCAACACAAGTACCAACTGGCTGCAAATTAGAGTAGAATATTAGAGCCAGGAGCCAGACTGAGAGTGCTTGGGGGAAAATAAGAGGCAGGAAAATGGGCCATCTGGATATGAGCAGAAAGACAGAAAGCATCCAATACCAGGTGTGATGTTTGATGAGGTTCATGGAGGAGATGAATCTGTCTCTGTGGGGAAAGAAAGGAGGCCATGGAGAGACCGTGTACAAGTCAGAAGAAGGCAACAGGAGCAGCAGACAGCATTGCATGCCTAAAAGCCACTGGCTGCAGAACGAGGAGGCAAGAACCCAGGCTGCCTGTCAGGAGAGTATCAGCAAAGACTTGGAAGCTGTAGAAGATGCACAGAGCCACCAGGAGCAGGTCACAGACTCTGCTTGGTCTTTTCCAGGGGGTGAGGAGCACACACTTTTGCTGAGAGCAGTACAGGAGAGGCAAAGAGCAAAGCGACCCTGAGGTTGAAAGCTGGCAGCACCAGACTGTGTACCAGATCCCAAGGTACAGTATGAGGGGGGAAGCATGCTTCTTATTCAAGCCATGGAGGTAAAGGCCTCTTTGGGCCACATCAGAGGAAAAGAAGGTTTAGAAGTAGCCAGAGAAGACTGTTTTCTGCTGGAAGATCACTCTTGGTCATCTGTTAGTGGCCCAGATGAACATCAGTAGTATAGGCAGTAATCCATGTGTGCAGTGCTGAGTGTGATTCCTATGTAGCCACAGCTCTCCGTGACCTCGGTGAAGAGGAGAGCCATCTGAACCTCAGTGTGCAACGAGCAGCACTGTCTGTCCTCAGATGATACCTAGAGGAACAGGAGTCCTTCTAAAGTAGAGATAGGCATTCTGCAGCCATACAGTAGTTGGCAAGTTTGGGTAAAGAAAAATTACCACTGACAGCCCAAGAGTTTTCTCCAAACGTACTTTTAATGGATGATCATATTATATCCTTTCTAAAGGCACTTTTAAAACTCAATAAATGAATGCTTACCACATAGCACAATGCAATCCCTTATAAGTTAAGCTGTTCTCGTGAATCACTTGTAATTACTGGGCATTCTCAAGCCCAGGGGATGTATAACTATATTATTGTATCTCAGTGATTTTTATGAAGTCAAGACAAGGAAACAAATCACTGTAACTGAATTAATCTCCTCACCAGAACTCATAATAATCAGAGAAAACTTTAACATAAACAAAAGTGTCCATTGTTAGTAAATCATCAGGTCTATTCTTAACTGCTCCCTGAATTATTTGATCCCAAAAGAGAAAGAGAAACAAGCTGAGAGAAAGTTGGTGAGAGGGGAAGAGAAAAGGTGGCGGAGGAGAAGAGGCTGGAGAGGGGGAAGGACAGAGATAGGGAAGCAAGGAAAGAAGGAAGTTGTTTCCCATGGCTGCTGCAGTAATCACAAACTAGTGTCCTGAAGCAACAGTGTCTTCTCTTCTGGGCGTGGGTGTCTTTGATATGAATGCAAGGCACTGAGAAATATGATGCTGCAGACTTCAAGGGAAAGTGTGTCTTTCATATCTGGGTCTACTGGCTCATGGCCCTTTCTCCATCATTAAGAGGCATCCTTACTTCACTCTGTTCCCTCACTGCCATCTGTGCTCCTCTCACCTCTGACTTCTTCATTTTACAAGAACCCTGTGATTACCCTAGACCACACCACAAAGTCTAGGATCACCAACCTGTTTTTTGAGATACCAACTTGCTAGCATCCTCCAAGCCCCATTGGACATGTTCAGTAGCAGTAGTTTCACTGGGGTCACTGGTAAACATAGACTTTTGTTTTTAGCAAACTGGAAAGGAAAGGGGCTTTCAAACTGAATGAAAAAGGTATTTCAGCTGGAACCTAGGAAACATTTTGTTAACCAATAACCTTCAAGCCTTACTGGAGATGCTCCTAGATCCACCCTCTTCAAAACACATATGGAACTTGTCATCTGATTTTTCTCATCCAAAAGTACATATCAGGGTAATAAGACCATCTCTGTTGAATTGCAGAGATAAACACTGAAGGAGGAGGGCTGGCCAACTTCAGTATCCATCACCACCCACGGTCACAGAAGCTGACCAGGAGCCATCTGAATCTTTGGCTGGACTTCTCTTGATACCACACAACATTCTTGCTTCTCAGCTTTTGGTAAAGGGCTCAGTCTCTTCTGACTCATGTCAATAAGAACCTATATTACATCTTTATGTCTTTCAGTCAAAGAGCTCCTGTCATCTGGGCATAGCCACGCTGTGTTGGGAGAATCTTTTTGTAAGATGTTTCTCTGTCATTCCTCACTGGCTAAGGCATTCTCTGATCAGTTTAATAAAATTCTGACAACCAATAACTAGGCAGGGAGTGTAAGGCAGGACTTCCTGTTAGAGAGGAAAAAAACATGGAAAAAGATGACAAGAGGGGATTCAGTAAGCAGATAGTGGTGGACTGACATGTACAGGAGCAGAGAGGTAGCCCAGGTCATGGAGGATGTAGAGAGAAGTAGTCAGGTTAGGGGATGTACGGGAAGCCCAAAGTTAAAGGCCTAAGCTTTTAAAATATACAAGAGTCTCTGTGTCCTTATCTATCTAGCTGGGAGATCTGTAGAAGTGAGCAACAGCCCCTGCATGGCTATTTCTAGGGACATGCAATGAGTCTCCTCTTCTGAAGTGAACCCACTCATTGGCATGTCTCTTAGGATTGATTTTCAAAACCAGTGTTGATGAATCCTGGGGTCTGCACAAAGAAGCTACCCTACACACAAGTAAGAGCCAGAGCAGGGCAGTGCAAGAGCTATACATTAAAGCATGGTTTACATCAGGGGTGGGGAATGTGAGCCCAGCGGTCTTTCATATTTCGGCCACAGAGTGGCTGATTGATGGCAATTCCTTTTCTTCAGTATGCTCTAAGGCTATTCTCAGCAAGAACCTGTGACGAGGTATGTCCTATTGTTGACATGGTGACACAAGCTCATCTACAAAGTTCATGTTTTAAGTAAAGTCACAACTTTGCATTGGGCCACAATCATGGTTATCCTGGGTTATATGTGGCCACAGGCTGTAAAGGTAAAAAAGTTTATCTGTCTGCATCACAGAATCATTGTAAGAGCTAAAGAACTAGTTTCGCTCACAGGCTCAGAACCATGACTCAGTCCTTACTCTAGGCAAAAGCTCATTTTCTGTTCCTGCTCAGCCTGCTGTCCTCTTTATAACCCCTACAGTACACCATAACTAGCTGTACACACACTCTCTCTCTGGGGAAAATTCCACTGCTTCGGATGTAAGCTCTACACACACATATACACATACAAATCTGTCTGTCCACATTCAGCATACTACTATCCCACTAGGTAATTTACTTACTGCTCCTGTTCCAAATTTACACACAGAGATGACTTGTGAGCAAAAATATTACAGTGCAAGATGAACTGTTCCAATGTTCTAAGACAAGTTTGTATGAATGATGCCTATAGAACTTCAGAGGCCAGTGGGAACAGGACTGGCAGGAAATAAGAAAGTAGGAGTCATAATAATCACAGGTACTGAACTTGACCCTCAGCAGCAGCTCTCAAAGATGAAGATGTAATGGGAAAAAGTGCTTGGGAGATAAGGCTTGGAGGAAACGTACATCGGTTTTTGTATTTGCTTGAGTCCTATCCAGACCTCTCCTTTGCAAACCTAGAAACCACATTCCAGACTTGAGAGCAAAGCAGACATTCAAGGTAAGTTCACACTAGCCACATTCAGAAGTATGATGTAAAGCACCAGATGGCCAATGGATTGTTTCTTATGAACCACGACTGGGATTACAACAGTCTCATTGGTATGGCTGGTATATGTTCTCCCTGAAGACGAGTCATAATCAAAAGGCTAATGATTGAACATGAAAGTGAATGAAGGCGAGATATATACCCTGTGCTTGCTCTCTGGCATGAGGCTAAAGTAGGCTGACATTTGCTCTGATGAGGACAGAGGCTTCAAAGAAATGAACCAAGATCCCACTTTCATTTTTCTCTTCCTTGTTCACGATACACACTCCTTGATTATGCAGTATTTGTTGCTGTTCTACTCCAGTGTTTAATTATATTTATTCTGATGACTTGTTTTATTTTGAGACAAGGCCCCTCTGTATAGCTATGGCTTGCCAGGAACTCATTATGTAGATCACGCTGGCTTCAAACTTGTAGTGCTCCTTCTGCAGGATGTCTGAGATCATAGGTGTTTCTGTGAGTGTGCCACCATACCAAGGACAACTATCTTAATGATATCATGTTCATTTTGATGATCTGAGAACAGGCCTAGAACTTAGAAATAGCTTTGTGTATCTCTGTTCAGCCTCATAACTTCCAGAGGGAAAGAAAGAGCATTCCCATGTAGTTGATAAAGATGAGGCTTGAATAGGTTTCGTTGTGCCAGAGCCAAGAACAGGAATTAGACCTCACATAAGGAGTGGTAAACAGAAGACTATACAATACTGTGATCACTTCATGAGTACTTCTCTGCAGCCCCATCTGCTCTCCCATCTGCCCTTCTCCATGAAAGTCACTGCCCAGGGCCTAAGCTACTCCCAGATGAGAGCTAAGAAGAGAGATCATTCTCCAACACCGATAAATGTTGATAAATTTAAAGAGCATCTTCTAAGTCATAGGACTGACCATGTGGTCCCATTGTATGTCAGCCTATTTGTGGGAGAGCCTCACTGTTGGCAATGGGGGATGACCATGTGGTCCTGTTACATGTCAGCCAACATTGATGTGGGAGAGCCTCACTGTTGGCAATGGGGGCTGACCATGTGGTCCTGTTACATGTCAGCTTACATTGATGTGGGAGAGCCTCACTGTTAGTAATGGGGGCTGACCATGTGTTCCTTTTACATGTCAGCCTACATTGATGTGGGAGAGCCTCACTGTTGGCAATGGGGGCTGACCATGTGGTCCTGTTGCATGTCAGCCTATATGTATTTGGGAGAGCTTCACTGTTGACAGTGTAGGTGAGAATGAGGAAGTGGAGATAAATTTGTGGGAGAGGAAAGAACATGAAAATGGCAATATGTTTCTAGTCCTTTATTTCTTCTTGCAAACTTTCAACACGGTTCAGAAATGAGAGGCTTGTTGATCCCTCAAAGGTTATCACTTATTGTTTGGGATCAGACTCAGCACACGTTTTCTGGAAAGGACTAGGCAGTGTGGATGTTAGGATTTGTGGACTATACGATCTTTGGTTTCCTTAGCAGCTTTTGTTTTGCAGTAATAAGACACCATCCATGAGCGACACAAGGAAGTGCAGGATCTGAATGGATTTCTCAAAATGGCATCAGACTTTTACAGTCATAACAAAAGAGAAAAGAAAAATCTGGCAGCTCAGTGGTCAAGGTACATCTGAGGCCACCTGAAATACACTGGGTCTAAAACAGCAGACATCTCCTCTGGACAGGTGCAGCACCCCTGCAGCTCCCTGGGGGCTGTGGGTGAGTCAGCCAGGAGGGTAGAGGCTCGAATTTCGAATGCTTGAATCTCGAATGTTCTGCAACAAACACAATGGCATCCAAGTATATCAAAGCAATAATGCTGCCATTTAAATAATATATTGACCCTCATACACTGATTGTGAGGGATTTCTTTTGTTTGTTTGTTTTTGATATATAAAAATATATTCATGCTAGTCAAAACAAATTTAAAAAGAAAATGGGCCGTTAAGAAAAGCTGTATATATAGTTTTAAAATTTCTAGCATTTATACTTTAAAAGTTAAAAATAAAACATATAAAATTGGTTTTAATCATATATTTCATTTGACCCTCTATACTTAAAAGTATTATTTCAACAGGCAGAAAGGATATCACAGTCATACATGAAACCCTTTACCTTCTTTTAGCATATGTCTCTTTGGAATCCAACCTTCTTTGCACCTGAAGTACATTTCACTGAAGACAAGTCACGTATCAGGATTTTATTACTATATATTTTCTTTATTTACATGTCATATGATATCTCCTTTTCCTGATTCTCCTCTGAAAAAAGAAAAATAACCTGTTCCCTCCCCATCCCCCTGCTCACCAACCCATCCTCTCCCATTTCCTGGCCCTGGCATTCCCCTACACTGGGGCATAGAGCCTTCACAGGACCAAGGGCCTCTTCTCCCATTGATGACTGACTAGGCCATCCTCTGCTATACATATCCTGCTGGAGTTATTAGTCCCATCAGGTAGCTTATGTTCTAAAATCAAGAATTGACAAATGGCATCTCATAAAATTACAAAGCTTCTGTAAGGCAAAGGACACTGTCAATAGGACAAAACAGCAACCAATAGATTGGGAAATCCTAATCCTATATCTGATTGAGGGCTAATATCCAACATATACAAAGAACTTAAGAAGTTAAACTCCAAAGAACCAAATAAACATATTAAAAATGGGGTGCAGAGCTAAACAAAGAATTCTCAACTGAGGAATACTAAATGTCTGATAAGCACCTAATGTTCAACATCCTTAGTCATAAAAAAATGCAAATCAAAACAACCCTGAGATTCCACTTTACACCAATCAGAATGGCTAAGATCAAAAACTCAGGTGACAGCAGTTGCTGGAATGATTGTGGAGAAAGAGGAACACTCCTACATTGCTGGTGGGACTGCAAGCTGGTACAACCACTCTGGAAATCATTTTGTCAGTTCCTCCGGAAATTGGACTTAGTACTACCAGAGGACCCAGTTATACCACTCCTGGGCATATACCCAGAAGATGCCCCACCATGTAATAAGGACACATGCTCCAATATGTTCATAGAAGCCTTATTTATAATAGCCAAAAACTGGAAACAACCCAGATGTCCCTCAACAGAGGAATGGATACAAAAAATGTGGTACTTCTACACAATGGAGCACTACTCAGCTATTAAAAAATGAATTTATGTAATACTTAGGGAAATGGATGAATCTGGAGAATATCATCCTGAGCGAGGTAACCCAATCACAAAAGAACACGCATGGTATTTACTCTCTGATGAGTGGATATTAGCCCAGAAGCTCAGAATATCCAAAATACAATTCACAAACCAAAAGAAACTCAAGAAAAAGGAAGACCAAAGTGTGCATATTTCATTCCTTCTTAAAAGGGAGAACAAAATACCCATGAAAGGAGTTGCAGAGAGAAACTATAGAGCAGAGACTGAAGGAAGGACAGCAGAGAGACAGCTCCACCTGGGAATCCTTCCCATATTCAGTCATCAAATCTAGACACTATTGTGGATGCCAGCAAGTGCTGGATGACAGGTGCCTGATATAGCTGTCTCTTGAGAGGCTCTGACAGTACCCAACTAATACAGAAGTAGAGGCTTACAGTCATCTATTCACTGAGTACAGGGTCCCCAATGAAGGAGTTAGAGAAAGGACCCAAGGAGCTAAAGGGTTTGCAGCCCCTTAGGATGAACAACAGTATGAACTAACTAGTACCCTCAGAACTCCCAAGGAGTAAACTACCAACCAAACATTGTGAGGGATTTCGATACCTCATTCTTACCAGTAGATCTTCTAGAGAAAATCTAAACAGATAATGCTAGAGCTAACTGAAGTTAAAAAACCAAATGGACCTAACAAATATTTACAGAATGTTTCACCCAAACACAAAGGAATATAGTGTCATCTCAGCACCTCATTTCTCCAAATTTGCCCACATACTGAAACACACAGTGAGTGTCATTTGATACAAACAATAAAAAAAAATGGAAATAAATCACTGTATCCTATCTGCTGATTAAAACTGGATATCATTAGTAACAGAAACAACAGAAAGCCCACATAGTCATAGAAAGTGAAGTTATCTACCGAATGAAAAATGTGTCAAGACAGAAATTTAATAAGAAATAAAAGACTTCTTAGAATTGAATGAAAATGAATGCACAACATAATCAAACTTATGAGGCAAAAATGAAGGTTGTTCTAAATACTTTAAAAAAACCTTGAAGCAGTCCCATGCTGCTATCTTAACCACATACCTGAAAGCTATAGAACAACAACAAAACAAATCACAAGCCAAAGGAGGAAATGGCAATAAATAATCAAACTCAGGACCAAAATCAATAAAATAGAAAAATACCAAGAGACAAAAAGCAAAACCAAATAATTAAAAAATCAAAACAAAAAACAAAGAATCAATGAAACAATGAGCCTGTTCTTTGAAAAAAATCAATAAAATTGGCAAACCCTTATCCAAATTAACTAAAAATAAAAGAGAGAATATGTACAAATTGACAAAATTAGAATTTAAACAAGGAACATAAAAATATATGTTGAGGAAAATCAGATAATCATAAGGACATACTTTAAAAACCAGTACTCCAACAAAATGGAATATCTAAAATAAATGGATAATTTACTCAATAGCTCCCACTTACCAATATTAAACCAAGATCAGATAAGTGATTAAATACGCCTATAATGCCTGGCAAAGTAGAAGCAGTCATTAAGAGTCTCCTAAGCAAGGAAACAAGCAAACAATTAAAATACCACTCCAGGCCAGATAGTTTAAACACATAATTCTATCAGACTTTCTAAAAACAGGTAATGCCAATACAATTCAAATTATTCCACAAGACAAATACAGAAGGGACATTGCCCAATTCATTTCACAGGAACACAGTTACACTTATACCCAAACCATATAAAGATCCAACAAAGAAAGAAAATTACAGACTAATTTTCCCTTACGAACATACATGGAAAAAAAGTCAATAAAATACTTGGCAAACTGAATCCAAAGACATATCAAAAGGATCACTATGATAAAGTAGGCTTCATTTCAGAGATGCAAGGAAGCTTCGAGATATGTAAATTAATACATTTAATCTATCATATATACAAACTGAAAGGCAAAAAATATGATGATGTGTTTTGATGCAGACAAGGCCTTTGACAAAATCCAATATCCCTTCATGATAAAAGTCCTGGAGGTATCAGAAATACAAGGCACATACCTAAATATAATAAAGTCAGTTTTACAGCAATCCCGTAGCCAATATTAAATTAAATTAAGAGAGACTCAAAGCAATTCCACAAAAATCAGGAACAAGGCAAAGTTGTCCACTCTCTCCATGTCTTTCCTATATACTACTTGAAGTTTTAGCTAGAGTAATAAGACACCTGAAAGAGATTAATGGGATACAAATTAGAGAGGAATAAATCAAAGTATCTTTATTTGCAGATGATATGATGGTTATATAAGTGACCCTAAAAATTCTACCACAGAACTCCTACAGCTGATAAACACTTTCAGCAAAATGGCTGGATAAAAGATTAACTGAAAGAAACAGTGTTCCTCTTATATACAAATGACAAAAGGACTGCAGAAAAAAAAACCAAAAAACAAAAAACAGGGAAACAACACTCTTCACAATAGCCTCAATAATAAAACAGTATAAAACATCTCAGAGTAACTCTAACAGAAGAAGTGAAAGACTTGTATGATAAGAACTTCAAGTCTTTATAGAAGGAAATTGAAGAAGATATCAGAAGATGGAAAGATCTCCTATATTTATGGATTAACATAGTAATCCTATCAAAAGCACTCTATAGATTCAAATAAAATCCCATCAAAATTCCAACACAATTCTTCACAGATATTGGGAGGACAATTTTCAGCTTCATATTGAGGAAAAAACAGAATAGCTAAAAATAAAATCCTGAACAGAAGAACTGCTGGAGGTATCATCACCCTGTTTTCAAGTTATACTACAAAGCTATAATTGAAAAACACAAACACAAACAACACACAAAAACAGTGTGATATTAGCATAAAAACAGATACATTGATCCATGGAATCAAATGGAAGACCTAGACATAAATCCACACACCTATGAACTCATGATTTTTGATAAAGAAGTCAGAAACACTTACTGGAACCAAGATAGCATCTTCAACAAATGGTGCTCATCAAATTGGATGGCTGCACATAGAAGAATGCAAATAAGTCTATACTGGCCATCTTGCACAAAAACCAATTCCAAATGGACCAAAGACCTCAAAATAAAACTAGATATAGTGAAACTAATAGAAGAGAAAGTAGGGAATAGCTTGAACT
>NW_022196892.1:1271167-1303432 GCF_008632895.1 Mastomys coucha | reverse complement strand
CTCTGCCTCCCAAGTGCTGGGACTAAAGGTGTGCACCACCACCACTCGGCAGAAAAACTTTTTTAAGCAGAACACCCTTAATATGGGCACTAAACTCAACAACTAATTAATGAGACCTCGTAAAACTGAGAAACTTCTGCAAGGGAAGGGGCACTATGGCTCCAGTCTACAGAATGGGAAAAGATTTTTATCACCTCTACATTCAATAGAGAGCTAATGTCCCACAACACATAAAGAACAAAAAACAAGTAGATATCAAGAAAACAAATAACCAAATTTTAAAATGGGGTACAGATATAAACAAAATACTCAATAAAGGAAACACAAATGGCTGAGAAACACTTAACCAGATTGTTTAACATTCTTGGCCATGAGGAAAATGCAAATCAAAACTGCCTTGAGATTCCATCTTACAGCTGTCAAAATGACTAAGAGCAATAAAAACAAGAGAGATCATGCAGTAAGATATAGAGTAAGGGGAACACTCATCCATTGCTGTGAGAGTACAAACTTTATAGCCACTCTGGGTATCAGTATGGCATATCCTCAGGAAGATGAGAATTGAGTTACACCAAGATTCAGCAATACTACTCTTGGGCATATACCCAAAAGATGCTTCATCCTACCACAGATACACTTGCTCAATGATGTTCATTGCTTTTCTATTCATGTTAATAATATTTTGGAAATAACCTAGATGTCCCTCCACAGAAGAATAGATAAAGAAAATGGGGTACAAGATGAAGGATTATTCCGATTTAAAAAAATCAAATTACAAAATTTTCAAACAAATAGATGGAACTGAAAAAAGAACCTTCTGAGTGATGTTTTCTGGATCCATAGAAGCAAATCTGGTATGCATTTAGTTATATGTGAATATTATCAGCTAAGTCTGTGATAACCAAGCTACCATTCATAGCACCAAAGAGGTTAGATATACAGTAAGCGACTAAGGGAGACAGATTTTGTTAGGAAAAGGAAATGGAATAGGTAGTTATGAGTAGATGGTGGTTGGAATGGGAGGATCTAGTGGGGAGGGGAAGAGAGAGGATACAGGGAGAGTCTAATAAAATTAAGGCCCCATTACCAACAAACACTTGCACAACTCACAGAAAATGGAGAAGTCAAGCTGGTGCCTCCATAGAGCTTTCACCCCTATGTCCTAGTGTCTTTGGAACAGGAAGGCATTGGGCATGCTATCAAAAGAGAAGCATACACACAAGCCCTTTGATCTACAATGGTATCCTGCCTATCAGATATGCCAGGGCAATAGTGCCACAAAGCATGTGGAAGTAACCCATCAATATCGGATTCCCACTCCATGAGATGGAACCCATACCTGACTCTGCTTGGGTGACAAAGGACTTGAGACTAGATAGCCTAGTGATCTAGGGTAAATTCAAATACCAGTGTTTTAAAAACGAAAACATAGCAACAAAATTTCTCCTAATGATATTCTGTTCTACTTAACCTTCAGCCATCATCAGAGAAGCTTCATCCTGTAGCAGGTAGGAACAATTCCAGAGACCCACAACCAGATATGCAGACAGTGAGAGACATTCAGACCTAAAAAGGATGTCTCCATCAAATTAATCCCCTCAGGATTCAGGGAACTCTGCAGAAAGGGAGCCCTAGAGAGCCAGAAGGTATGGTAGACATTGAGAGAATAAGCCCTTCTAAATCAACATTATCACAGCTCATATGAATTCACAGAGAATGGACAGGGCCTGCATGGGTCTGCACCAGGTTCTTTGAGTATGTAATATGGCTTTCAATTTGGTGTTTCTATGAGATTCCTGAGTGAAGGAACAAGTGGGTCTCTGATACTTATGCCTTCTCTTAGGTTCTTTTCTTTCTATTTGTATGTTTTGTCCAATACCAATGTGCTCAATTTATTTTATCCTACTATACTATATCATATCATACCATATCATATCATATCATTAGTAGACTTTTGTTTTATAATGAGAACAGAAAAATGTGGATGGAATTTGGATGGAAGAGGAGCTGGAGAGAAACTGAGAGGAATAAATGAAGGAGAAAAAGCAATAAAAACATGACTTAACTAGAAAATGTTCATTCATAACTTTTCTTAGGCAGAGATCACACTGCCTAGAACTGATTAAAAGCATACAGGACATATTCATGGAATATTCTGGTTTTGTGTGCAATAAAAATGTATTGTTTTATTAAGAAGCTGGCAAGGGCAGTGCTGTATCTATTCTAAGCTAATTTGTTTTACTTGCAAAGATCTAAACTGCAAAAAAATATATCATTAAAATACTAAAATTAACCTTGAAAAAAAGAGAAATGTACAAACCATAGGTGAGCATCACCCACTGTACTAAACTGTGTCAACACAAGGGGGTGAGATCACTAATGATACACAAAAATGAGCAGGATGCTCCCCAGTAAAACATTATTAACAAAACAGATGTTAGGTTGGACTTTCCCTACACTGTCACTTTGTGAACCTGCGCTTTATGTTACCATCCTACTTGATACTCTCTTCTGTGCTCATTTATCCATCCAGCCAGTGACAGACTCCATCCACAGCAGTACTAATTGGGGCACAACAGAATTGAAAAGTTCCCATCACCTGGTAATGTTACAGATATTTTAGTCTGTGTAACTGATGTTGCAATAATGTTAAAATTGCCCCCAAAGCATTTGAGAAGGAGCTATGTGTATGTGGTATAGGCAGGTTTTCATACCTGTGAATGTGTGTGGAAGGCAGAGGAGGAGCTCAGGTGTCTTGCTGCATTACCCATTTGAGGCAAGAATCACTAATTGAACCTGGAGTGAGGCTGGTGGCTAGCAAGCTTCCGGGATCCACTGCCTCCACCTCAGCACTGAAGCTGCAGGCCTACCTAAGGCCACAACCAGCTTTTCCTGTGGTTTCTAGGATCGGAACAGCAGGTCCCCATGTATTCTAAGCAAACACTCTTATCTCCTGAGCCACTACTCCAGGTTCTAAGAATGTATCTTCATTGTTAAGCTGCAGTCTCTGGGCTGGATTCAGATCTAAACTCTGAAAACTCTTACTCTAAGGTGGAGTCATTTCCTTCATCTGCTCAGCACCCAGCGCCACGCAGGGCAAACAATGGACTCTCCTTGAGGTTCACTGTGGAACTCTCTGAGTCTTTGTGCCTGCTCCAACACAGAAGAGTGAAAACTACCACCCTCAGTCCCAGTGGGTCCTCAGGCTAAGCTGGAATACCTGCCGAACATTGTCTATCCAGCAGATAGAATAGGACATGGTTTTATGTAATTTTTGGCCATCCCGCACAAGAAGTCCATTTGAAGTACATCATCTCCACACCATAGGCAAGGGTAGTAACTCTCTGCATCATTGATTGACTGCCCAAGTCACAGAGATCACAGATGCTCACAGAAATGCTACTGTTCTAGAATGGATGCCCCAGTTTGGATGCCTACATTCCTCCTTCATTCTCCATAACAGATATGTCATAGCCCTGACTTTCCTAAGATAGCTTTATCCAATAAAAGAAAATACAGAATTCATTTCTCTAAAATCTCTTTCCTTTTTTGGGATAGACAGATATCTCTGCAGTGCTTACTGTTTAGGGATGAGTATTGAATCCCAACACGGATATAGCATGATTAAAAGACTTGATGGTCATTAGCTTAGCCAGAGAATATGAGCGACCCAGTCTAAAAGGAATAAAACAGAAAGTGAAAAAAGGGATACACCCTTCTCTGGCTTTTTCATGCACACACAGGTGTGAGCATACAAGCACATGCACATAAGCATGCACATACAGGCTCCACACACAGACATGTGCATACAGGCATATGCACGCAGGCATACACACATAGGAATGTGCATACAGGCATGTGCTTTTAGACATATGTTTTTACCTCCACATACTGAGTGCCCACTCTCCTCTATCCCCTCCCCTCTCCAAACCAACCAATGGTATTATAGTGGCCTAAAAAGGAAACTTCAGAAACAAGAACAGATAAGAACTCTGTTCGATACAAGAAATAAGCAGAAGGCTTATTATTTGGTACAGAAATGATCCTTACTTTTCAGAAGACTGGGGGAGCATGGGGTTCTTACTCAGCTGTCTGCTTGCATAGCTGCACATTTTAACTTGACCATAAACACTTCCTATATTGTGCATATAATTTACAGAACAGGGGGATTTCAATTTCATCCATTTGCTTCCACACACTACAGTAAAACATCATTTACTTGGCCCATGTTCCATTTGCATGAGAAACATAAGCAACTCTAAGCAACATCTTTCCTGAACTGGCAAAATTACCATCTGGAGCCCGTGAATGGGAGTCAGTGGAGTCTCTGGAAGGAACATGATGTTCAAAACCCACCTGGCCCCATTATTGTCAGAAAGCCTTTTCAAAGCTTATGATCCAGCCAAACCCCAATGGTCTGAAACGTCAGTGATATGGTTTAAGATATGCCCCTGTAGACCACCCTGGGCCATGCCCGAATCTTAGCAGATCCTGTCACTAACAGCCCCTGGGAGGGGAGGGGTCTCAGCCCCTCGACCTGGCTGGATGCCTGGAACTCAATATGTATACAATCAATTTACAAGACAGATGGAAATTGAGTACAGCAAATAAATCATATGGTACTTCTGTGAGTAATGTCTTTCTTTAGGGAATCTTCCTGTTGACTAAATGTGGCTTTCCACCTTTCTGATTAGTTGCACAGATGTTTTATTGATATTTGACTCCTCTTAGAAATTTCTTATTTAAAGACTCTCCAGGGCTTTTCAACATGAAGAGTTCTTCCACTTATCATGAGAAATTTTTTGAACTGGTTAATTATAATCATGTGTCATTCTTTAGACACAAGAAACACACAAATATACAACAATTCACTCAAATTACCAGGACCTAGTATTTCCCTTCCTCATCCTGTCAAATTGTTTCATTCAAAGTTTTGGGCTTAAGAAAGTACATGACAGCTTGAACTGTATAGTTTGATGTCTCTTTTACTATGTTCCAACTATCCAAAGAGCTCAAAGACACATAAGACAACAGTCTTCAGAATCAGAGAGATCAGGGTGTCTATAGTTCCAGGCAAGTAAAATCCTCTGAGCTTCAAATCCATATCAATACAGTTAGTGCAGGAATCCTGCCAACCTCGGGATGCATTTTGAATGAAAACCCTGTCGTAAAACATGGGTTCCTAAGTGTGTTATTAACATGTGCTCATGCAGCTGTTGGGGAGGGAGAATGGGAAGGAAAGGGATAAGAAAAAGGGGAAGGAAGAATAGAAGAGGAAGAAAGAGGAGGAGTGGAGGAAGAGCAGGGAATGGGGAGAGGACACGTGAGCCAGAACATCACTGCTTCTTTTTCAGAATGTATTGCATTAATAAATACTGTTTCCCTTCCCATGTGCCTGGCAACTTGAACCCCCATACATATTCTGAGTGGTTTCTGAACAACATTTTCAGAGACAAGGAAACTGCTCTGTGAGATGGCCAGCACGAGTCTTGTGGGGAGAAGATAACACTGGCAGAATTAGTTGAGTGATGCTCTGTAAAGGACTTGGACTTAAGCCTGAAGGTGTGAGTTCAGATCGCAGCACTTACACTTCAGAAGGATGGTTATTGGAGCTTCCACTTGTAACCACAGCATTGGAGAGCAGGCAAACAGAGATTTTCAGAGTTGTGTTGGCCACCCAGTATAGCAAAATGTTGGCTGTTCATCAAGGGACCCTGTCTCCAAAAATATGACAAAAACCATCAATGTGAGAAGAAATGATGAGGGATATGAGAGAGGTTGGGATATGGAAGGGAGTGAAGGAAGGAAAAGGAAATAGAGAAATGGTCTAATTATATATTAATTTAAACAAAAAAAGTCCAAAAACAAATCAGGAAAAAATAAGGTAGAGAAGCAATTGAGGAAGGTTCCTTGACTTCAATCTCTGGCCTCCATATGTAGCCACTTGAGCAAACACACACACACACACACACACACACACACACACACACACACGCACACACATACATAGACATAGACACACACATATATATACACATACACACATGTACACACACACACATATACAGACTCACACACACATACAAATAGACACAGACACACACATACATCTCACATGCACAATATATATGTGCACGTAATTAGACTCCCTACAGAAAAGTTACCACTGAAGCCCTTACCTGATTCAACAGAACTCATATGCATCTAGCAGAGAATACCAATACATTTCCGTATCAGTGTGTGCAAAGTACAGAGTCAGAGGCTTGGAGAGGGCCCAAAGCCATTCATACAGGAGGAAACAGAGGGGAAAAAACAGAGAGCCAAGTCTTTGCACCTCAAAATTTTCAATGAAGAGTAGAAGTTCACTGATGGGTCAGCTATTAGGGTGACGTCTAAAACAGTGTGAATAGCATCCTAATAATAAAAAAAGATGGGTTAAAGTAAGTGATCAGTATGTATTAGAAGGGCATTTCTGTCAGCCAAAAGTTGGTCGCCCTGGGATCTGATGCATATAGTATCCAGGAGCCCCCACCAATCTATAATTTCCAATAAACATAAAAGCTATAACTTTTTTTCTGATTTTTTATTCACTTTATATCCCACTCACTTCCCTTCCTCCTGGTCACTCATTTTGATGCATAAGTTTCCACTGCCATGATTTTTTTTTCCTGATGACATTGAGGGACAGCAAAATAAAGACATTTATTTCTAATTCTGTGGCTAAGTTGCTTCTCATCTTGACGAGTTGTTCATTGAGTATTGTTTCATGCCTGCTTGGGACTCTGAAGTAGCAACAGTCTCTGACTTTGTATTAGAATTAGCTGAAGAGTCTTTTAAAAGTGATATCACTGACCCTCCTGTAGTCTAAATACCCCAGTATCCATGGGGAAGGGAAACCCAAAATCTGCATTGGTTAAAATGTTCATCAAAGGGTAATAATTTCAAGATGGGAAAAAGCACTAGATAGAGCCAGACACCTAAGACACATAAGAATACGATTAGTGGTTGGGATTTGAATTGCTGCATCCCATACATCAATGCTGAATCTGGACCCTAGGAAGAATCCATTCCTCTTCAACAGCACAAAAATCTGCAGGTTATAAGGGCAAAACGTCAGAGAAGGCAGAGCTGTGGAGCATGAAAAATAGTTAAGTAGTGACTTGGGGGCTGTGGTGCTCAACAGTGGTCCTGGCTATGGGAAAAGCTGGGCTCCATTGATCCTTCTGCCTCAGCTTTCAAGGCCATTCTGGACTATGTAGTGAGATCCTAGCTAAACAACAAACAATAGCTACAAAAACAAAACAACCACAGTGTTTATTATGTGGTAATTTAGGTACAACATATTTTCTAGATAAATGTAATCTGCCATTCCTAGGAGTCTGTACTGTTGTTATATTAATACAAATTTTCTTTTTATTTCTTAGTCGTTCAGTAAGGACAACTCAAGGTGGCTGATTTGAATGAATTAAGAAGGTTCTGAGATGTCTCTTTTGAGGCTTGGGAAGTGGATAAAGTGCTTGGTCAGAACCTGAGCTCCAATCCCAGCACCCACATAAAAACCAGGTATGAAAGTGCACGTCTACAATATGAGCAATGGGAGAGAGCAAAGACCCTCAAGCGCCAAGGGTTAGCTGGCCTCCCAGTCTACGGGAAGCAGTGAGGTTCAAAGTTCATGATAGAGCATGTATGGAAAAGTAAGATGGAAAGCTACAGGGAGACACACCAACATCAACTTCACATGCATCCACATGGGCATGTACACAGTACCTACACACATGTGCACTCATGCATACACACACTCTCGAGAACACACATAAGCACAAACACATGCAGTTGTGTCTGTTTAAACTTTTAATTGCAGAAAAACTAAAATGTTGATCCCTCTGGGTATGTGAAAAGGCAGTCTGCTCATGTTCATGCTCTGGAGGAGTTTATCTTCCTGTAGAGTAGGATCACCTCACATCAAGGGGCAGATCAGTGCTTGCTGCATATCAGGTAGTACAGACTTAGGGTTAGTTTTCAACAGACATTATGAATCACTGAGTAGGAAGGAAAAGTAGACACCGGAGCCAAACCATTTCTGGTTCCTGAAGTGCTGAAGCTAATGTCATAAACAAGAGTTTGAATGAAATTATAAAAGTAAAATAAGCTGGATTCCTGTGTGGTCTACTAAAATCCCCTAAAAGGTAAAACAATTCCAGAGAGACTCAGACATTGACAACATAGCCTACTTGGAAAAGGACTGAAATATAGTTCACAAAGACATAGGATGCTCATTTGGAAAAAGAATGGAAATCATAGACTCATCCCATTACTGAGTCAAATGTACCGTGTGGCATATGGGCAGTAACATCCACCATTTGGGTGGCTATGTGAAATTTATAACGTGAGGAATGCAGAAGCCCACAGAGGGTGCCATAAACTCAGAGGCCGGCTGCAGAACCCCAGGCTTGCCAGCAACCTTGCTGCCTGCCAGTGTTTGCCCACAAAAATCAAAGATATAGCATGAGAGAGGGGAGGTATATTTCTTAAGTTCATCTTATTTCATCAAAGACGTTGGCACACCTTCCAAACTTGTATTAATATAGCATTAGATAAAATGTCCACACATCACTAAGACAGGAAACCAAAGAGCTGTTATGACTAATGCTGTGGAAAAACACTTTGGAAATGGAGAAGTGCCAACAAATTACTAGGTTTTTAAAAGTTTGATATGCTTCATATGAAAGCTTTCATAAAAAGTAGCTTTGTTATACAATGCAAAGAATATTAAAGTTGTTTATTTATAATCACAATATATCTTAGGTGTGCCCCATAATGCAAGGCACTGGGGAAATAATAGTAGATAATAGTTTCCGATTTCATGGTATTTGATTCTAGGGACATTATGCAGAGAACAAACAGATGCAGATATATATGAAGTCCAATCTGAGGTGATGTGTGCAATGGAGATAAACAAAACAAGATGGTTAGAGAGGAGTTCCAGGGAGGAAGCTCCACGCATAGACAGAAGCCCTCTCTTTCAATAGAGCTCAGGAAGCAAGGGCAGAGCAGGATGGTAAGAGGCAACAATTGTGCTTGGCAGCGCTGGGAACAGCAAAGAGTAAAAGTTTTGATGAACAGGAGAGTGGCTAGTATATTCAAGAGGCACATTCAAAATGAGACAGTGAGTAGCTACCACTCATTACATGATCATTACAAGTCATATAGACCACTATCGAATCTCTGAGGATATTCCGGCAGTGAGGTTAGCAGCCATTAGACAGACACATGATGATGCTTATGTTCAGAGTCAAGCTATCTTCCTATGCGAAGGATATGTTGGAAACTAGAAGGTTCTCTTAGACCTTCCAGGGTTCTGTAACAAAATACCAAAGGCTTATTATAAACAATATAAACTATTATAAACAATATAAACTCCCTTTTCAGTCTGATGGCTAAAAGTCTAAGATCACATGTTTAAAGATTTAGTATTGTGGAGGTTTACTTTCTTTTTTTTTTAAGAATTTTTTTATTAGATACTTTCTTTTTTTATTAGATATTTTCTTTATTTGCATATCATATAATTTCTCCTTTCCCAGTTTCCCCTCCAAAAATTAACCCAAAAAACAAAAAACAACAACAAGAACAAACCCCTGTTCCTTCCTTCCTCTCCCTGCTCACCACCCTACCCTCTCCTGCTTACTGGCCCTGGCATTCCCCTACAGTGGGGAATAGAACCTTCACAGGGCCAAGGGCCTCTCCTCCCATTGATGACCGACTTGGCCATCCTCTACTATACACATGCTGGCAGAGCCATCAGTCCCACCATGTGTACTCCTTGGTTGGTGGTTTAGTCCCTGGGAGCTCTGGGTACTAGTTAGTTCATATTATTGTTCGTCCAAACGGGCTGCAAACCCTTCAGCTCCTTCGGTCCTTTCTGTAACTCCTTCATTGGGGACCCTGTATTCAGTTCAATGGATGGCTGTGAGCCTCTACTTCTGTACTAGTTGGGTACTGTCAGAGGAGCCTTACTTTCTTATAGGTGTTTCTCACTCTGACTTGCAGAAAAGAAGCCTGGAAGTGACCAGAGCCTTCTCTTGGACCTCTTTTTCTCCTCTCCTCTCCTCTCTTCTCCTCTCCTCTCTTCTCCTCTTCTTCTTTCCTTCCTTTCTTTCTTTTTTCTCTTTCTCTTCCCTTCTTTCTTTCTTTTGAGACAAGATCTCATGTATATATAGTCTTGTAGTCCATGCTGGCCTATTTCATTTGTAGCCAAGGATTCATTTAAACTCCTGAGCTTCCCTGCCTATTCCTTGTAAATACTGGGATTATGTACATGTACCACCATGCCTAGCTCTCAGATCTCTTTCATAAAAGTACATATTCTATTCATAGGACTTTTGTGGCATAATTACCTCCTCAAATATCTCCTAATCAAGTCACGTTGGAGGTTAGGATTTCACCTGTAATTTTTAGAGATAGAAATATTAGAATTAAATAAGCACACAAGTAGAAGAACAACCAGGAGGTTTCAATTACCCCATAGAACAATTCTCCTTAGATCAGAACAGTAGCTATCCATGGACCAAAGTTGTGAAGCTGGAGCTGCTGTGGTTTGCTGGAGGATGCAGAATGTACAGAGGAGAACTCATGACATGCCCTGAGATGACAAGACTGAGTAGGGCTTGATTGATCAGTGACTATGGATATCTGGATCCAGTGGTGAAGAAGAAGCCCCAATGAGACAGGACTGAAGAGAAGATGAGATGAGAGGACCTGCCTAACTCCATCAGTGCAGACAACTCTTCTGAGTCATTAGGAAAAAGGAAAGGAGTGGGGTGGGGTAATTGATGTAAATTCAAATGTCAACCACAGTCTACAGAAGCTGGCAGAATATTAACTTATGGTCCCGTGGCAGCTTAAGTAAGAAATGACCCCTATAGTCTTGGGCATTTGAACACTTGACCTGCAGATGTTCTTGATGATGGGGTGTGGAGTGAGGTGGAGCAGCCTTGCTAGAGAAAGTCAGCAAGCAAGCTCTGGGGTTAAAAGCCTCAAGTCAGGAAAAGTAGTTGTTGCTTCCTGTTATTACCACCAACCAAGGTCTGCACATGGAGGGGTCTGATTGTTCAGGCAGCATGTGTATGGTAGAGGATTGCAAAATCGATCATCAATAGGAGGAGAGGACCTCAGCCCTGTGAAGGTTCTGAGCCCCAGTGTAGGGGAATGCCAGGGCCAGAAAGTGGGAGAGGGCGGGGTGGCAGGCATGGGGAAGGGGGAGGCAACAGGGGTTTGTTTTTGTTGTTTTTGTTTGCTTCTTTGTTTTTTGGAGGGGAAACTGGGAATGGAGAAATTTACATGTAAATAAAGAAAATATCTAAAATAAAAAAAAAAACTGGAAAAAAAAAGCCTCAAGTCACTTCCATTTCACTGTCTCTGGTTCACGCTCATAGTCGAGATGTGCACCTTCAGCTTCCTGTTCCTGCTGCCTGCCATGCCTTCCCTCCATGATGTACTTTCATTATTCTGAACTATAAGCCAAAATAAAGCCTTAAAATTATGATTTCTTGACTTAAAAGAAATCGTTTCATGAATATACCCAAGAAATGTTCACACACACAAACACACGCACACAAAACCAGAGGCAGACAGACAGGCAAACAGATAGAGAACAGACAGAGAAAGAGACACAAAAAGGAAAAAAAAAGATTAATAATATATTTAAAAATTCAAATTAACTAGAAAGATCCCAACCAGATCCATGGTGTAGCAATCTTTTAGGAGAAAGGGATAATATATCTATGTATGGAGAAAAAACTTTAAAATTGATACATTTTTGTTCAAAAATCAAAGAAGCCACTATGAAGACATCCTGTGACAGTCATTTCTAGTAACCAGAATGCTGTCTTCACATCATCATTCACCTTATGCTTAAAAGTTATTGAATGCATGCTGAAGAATAGTATTAGCTCTTCTCCAATGGTACTCTCACCTCACTAGTCACCAGTGTCTTTTAGGTGTGGCAAAAATCTTAACTTAAACAAAGAAAATTCAGGAGAGGGCCTGGAGAGGGAGGGACGGAGTGGAAGAGAAAGAGAGAAAGGGAGAGAGAGTCTCAGAAGTCAAAGTGAAGCAAAGTTGAGGTCTACTAAAAAAATGAAAGTATATACTCAAAGATTGAGAGTGCCAGCATTAAGGAAAGCATTGAAAGCAGCTAGTCAGGGTCTGGAAAGATGGCTTGGTGGCTAAGAATGCTCAGACTGCTCTAAAAGGAAATGAATTTGGTTCCTAGCATGCAAGTCACTTTTTCTGACTTCCATAGGCACTGGCACACATATGACATACTCTGGCATACATGAGACATACATTGGTACATATTTGCCATAATGAACACACATGTAACATACACTAATACACATATGGCATGCACCTACACACATGTAGCATACACTGGCACACATATTGGCAAACACATACATATATGTGGGATAAATGAACATAATGTGGTGTATATACCACATATACATATGCATAGATATACATATATATAAATATGAGAGAGATAGCATGCATGGACATACATGCAGCATACACTGGCACACAAATGGATTATACATGTGACATGAACCTACACACATGTGGCATGCACAGACATATATATGACTTACACTGGCACACGTGATATGCATGAGCATACATGTAGTATGCATGGGCATACACATGGCATACATGGACACTCATGTGATGTACATGGCATAGGCATATATACACAGATAAACATTAAAAATAAATCTTCTTTAAAAACCTCCAAAAAAGGGTTTGGTGAGTATCCTTTTAAAAAAACTATTAATTTTTGTAGCTTTGAAGCAGCATCGTTCAGTGGGCATATTTTCCTACATGATTCAGAGATTAAGCAAAGTTTAAAAACTAAGTAAAGTTTTAACTTAGATTTATTTTTTCTTTTATTATGAAGAACTTCCTTTCAGAAGTGAAGTTTTAAGGCATTTAATGAGGTTCCTTGTTAAGGTTGAAGGACCAGAGAGGATGCCTACAAGGTTCAATTCAAAGGTTGCAGAGTGTAAGACAGACTTTGTGACCTTAAGCATGGTTCGTTAGCTGTTTTAATGCTGTTGTTTGAGATATTTCAGAAAAAGAAACACTATTTTCATCCAGAGGATCTTCACAGAAGCTTTGTCACATTCTTGACTTTCAGCCAATGAGGAAACACAAACCAGACCCCAGATGGTTCCCATGTTTCTTTTATCTTCCCTCACCTTCTTTCTTGACTTACTGCCATCTAAGCAGTCTACTAAACTGAAATCCAGAATCAGCTTTATGACATTGTTCATCTGTCCATCCATTCATTCTCCAAATACCAAATGTGTAGACATTATCCATAAGCAAGGTCTAACAGGATGAGTGACTCCTGAGAAGCTCTTGTTAACCCTTTAAAGTAAGCCAATGGAACAAAACAGAAGACCCAAGTTAGAATGAGCGAGCATAACTACAATCTGATACTTGACAAAGACACCAAAAACACACATTAGAGAAAAGCAGCATATTCAACAAATAGGGCTGGAAAGATTAGATGTTCAGATATAGAAGAATGAAAATGAGACCCACATCTGTCATTCTTCACAAAATCTAACCCCTAATGGGTCAAAGGCCTCTATGTGAAACCTGAAATGCTGAAACTTCTAGAAGAAAGGATAAGCAGTGCTATACAATATAGGTATAAGAAAGAATTTTCTGAATAACATTTCACCTTTAAAATCACAGTTAAAACAGTACTTCTCAAATCAATTTAAATTGCAATTTGCAAGACTAAATATACATACACATGCATACACACCAACGTCCTGGATCACCTGGTTGATCGTTTTCTAATAAAGTCTGTCATATAAGTTTAGATCTGTATTGGGACTGGGTACATAGATTTACTGTCTTGGGAAAATTAGAAAAGAGGTATATGTGATAATAATTATTATTATAAAAGAGGTCATGAACTTGAAAGGGAGTGGGAGGACACAGATGGAGTTGAAAGGGGAGGGGAAAAGGTGGAAATGATGTAAATATAATATACATGAAATCCTAAATTTTTTTAAAAATTAAATTAGAAAATGCCAAAATGTTCTAAAGAGTAGTGAGATTTTCCATCCTTCAGGGAAGTTCCTTAAAACAGACACAGGATGTTGTGGGTCTAACCTTCCTCAGAGGTTCTCATCCACCAGTCCACCAGGGTGAGGGAGCAGAAGCCGGGGGCAGGGTGCAGATTGCCATGAGTATGACAGAACGACTCTGCTGGTCAGGACCACACCCATCATTTCTTCACAAGCTACATCATCCTTCATATTAGAGGGCTTCACTTAATGGTTTGTGTTCACTTATAATTAGTGTCATCACTATGAGGGGCTATAAACATAAGCATGTTTAAGCATCCTATATATACTAATGTAACAACTTAAAATACCTAAGATGTGGACTTGATAAAGTTTCACTCCTTTGAAAATGGCTTACATAGTGTTTGGATTTGAAGCACTAAATTAAGAATTCTTTCCCCAGAAAACTACTTGTAGGCTGAGAAGAGTTTGCTCTCTGCCCCCGCCCCAACACATATAACACATACATGTAGAAAGATCTCTATGCCATAATTCTTAGACTCTGTGAATATATCACCTTCTCTAGAAAGTCAAGGATATCAACCTAGAGTATCATGTAGACCTGATATTAGACCTACCTTATGTCATTGAGGGCCTCCTGAGAAGAGAAACAAAATGAGAGTTGTGAGAGACAACTGGGGGTCAGAGGCAATTGAATAGAATAAGATGAAGAGAGAGTGACAAACGTGCAGAACACCCTGGTAAGAGCTTAAGGACCACTCCCTTGAAGCCTCCAGAAAGAACACACCACCTTGACTTGGGAATTAAGTTCTCCACATATCTAAGTTAAATCCATATTGGTTTTTAACTATAAAATTTGTGGCAACTTGGTACAGAACAAGAGGAAACCAATATACACAGCCCATTTGTATGAAATAGGATAGTCTGTGTCCCACTGTGTTATCCAGGAAGCCATTTGTCATCTCCTAGCAGACTCTTGGGTAAAGAGCAAAGTACAGACAGATGTCAGTAGAAGAAAAAAGGGAGGAAATGTGGAGGTGCAGATGTGGCCTCCAGTGGACAGCTTTCCTTAGCAGTAGAACAGGATGCAAATACTTGGTCCTGGATCAGCAGGTCAAGATTGACAGAGAAGGAAGTAAAGGCAGGGTGCAGAACTATCAAGTGAAGGGAGGGGTTGCTGGATTGGGTTAAAGAGGATGGGAAATGTTGAGCCTGTACTCACTTTTACAACTTCACTTGGACTTGACACTTCCTATGACTCTATGATAGCTTTCTAACTTGATCTCCATTTATGCTCCCTAAGTAAGCAAGGCTTCTTCAGCATCTGCTCAAGACAGAAGAGATCCTAGCAGCATAAACAGTCAAGATAAATCCTCTCCAATATATCATCCCTGCTGAAGGAGACCTAAGGCTGAGATGAGTCAAATCTGTTCATCTTGGCCACCATGGAGAGGCTGAAGAAAGAAGAGTCAAGGACCACACTGGCTCTGAGATTACTGTCCTGAAAGTGGAAGAAACTGACTGTCAAACTTCACCATTGTCTTAATCTAATTCTTCAGGAACTAAGAAAAGGCTTATAATCCTCTGAGCACTGCATGACAGAAGCATATCATAGACAAGATAGCATGGAGGCCAAAAGAACAAACAGCAATTGACAAAGAGGGATTTGTTAGGTAAAAGCTCAATGGAGCCTAGATAGATACAATGGTATATTGCTGCTGCTCCTGAATGTTCTTGTCCAAATTCCTGTCATTTTCCATGCTCCCTGGGCCTCTTTCACTCTAACTCTTCTGAGAAGCAGGATTAAAACTATCCTATGGTATTAGTCCTTGGATTTTCTTAGGTTTAATCTCTTCCAAGCAGGTAATCATTCCAGAGCACACTACTGTAGTTCACTGTGCAAAGCGTCTATTACAGCCATTGAGCTGAGTGAAAACAGAGCCTCCCATGTTCCAGGTTGTCACTCAATACTTTCTCACTGAACCTCCTCTGCTACCTGTCAATTGTGATTATGGTGCCTGTGGTACCATTTTTTTGTGTTACCACTTAACAATCAGAGAGTAACTCCTTCCATGGCAAGGTGGAGATTTCGATTCTGTTGCAGAGTTTAGAGTTGCCTCTTATCAGGAGTATATTTGAAGGAAGAAGAAATCTAGTAAAGGAACACTATCTTATAGCATAGGATATTTAGAAGACAAATTCACCTTAGCCAGTTCTGGATCCTTTTTGAAGATGCTTTATATCCTTCCAAAGCTAATATCTTACTCAAACCAGTATTTGAGATGGTCCCAATTATCATCTTCACCACCATTTTTGTACTTGAAATGCACCAAACGTTAGTTCCTCCAGGACCCAATCAGCTCAACATTTACTGGAGTTAGGTTTGTGTCACAATCTCTATGAAAAGGGGTTTGTAAAGAATATCCTAACAGTGGAATCCATAAAGTTTTGGTAAGATGATTTTCCTGAACAATGCTTGCATTTATTTGAATATTGACTACAAAATATGTTCTCTCCTTTTAAAAAAATGTCAATCAAGTCTTACAAAACAACTGAGCATGCAAATTGGGATCTAGAGTCATTCCCAAATTGTCCAGCTATGAGTTCCCCAACAGTAACTCAGGCTAATGGTTGTCCAAACCTCCCCTAAACACTGCCATGGAAATGAAACTCATTCTAATCTTGGGCACTCCATTTTTTTTCATGCTAGGAAACAATACACTGGGGTTTCTACACTCTACTTTTGAATCACTTTCTGCGCATGGCAATCAAGCAAAAGGAGTAGCCTGACTTTTTGTCCAGACAGAACTCATTGGCTGTGATGATAGCCTCTGGGTCTACCTTTGTCTCTGGCCCTCCTAGAGACTAAACCCTACCCTGGCCTGGAAATCCAACTGTGGTTTTGTATCTACTTGAAGCACCTAGTTGGCCATTGGGATTCCTAAAAGATAAGAATAATCCCATCAAGAGCCCCCAAGTCACCTTGCTTTGAGCATGGCCTACTGTCCACCAAGGCGAGCTTTCTGTGCTTTTCTCTCCCTCCTTCCCTCCTCACAACCCCTTCCCTTCCTTTCCCTTCCTTTCTTCCTTCCTTGCAAAGATGTATTTGTTCATTATATAAATATTTTGCCTATATGTATGTCTATATACCAGAAGAGAGCCCCAGATCCCATGGGACTACAGGTACAGACAATTTTGAACCATAGTGTAAGTGCTAGAATTGAACTCAAGACCTCTAGGGGAACATCCAGTGCTCTTAACTGGTGAGTCATCACCTCTCTAGCCCTCTGTTCTTTTTTTTAAGAGTTCAACTTGCCATTTTCAAGTCATCCTAAATTATTTAAGTCAAAACAAGACAAAACTAATGCTGCCTTAGAAATCCCTCTCAAGTATACAGAAATTAAGTGAGTATGCACCAGTGTCATTCTTTGGTTTTCATGCAAAGTAGGTTTTCTTATGACATATTCACACATACTTGGTTTTGACTGACCATCCCACAAGTGCCAATCAATTGTAATGTTCTGAATCTTAAATTATAAAATTCAACTGGAAAAAAAAACTTGCCTATCTTAAATAATTTCCTTTCAAAAACTTTCCCATCTAAGGATAAACTGAACATGAGGGCTAGTCTAGTAATGGAATGAAACCAAGAAAAGATGAATTTATAGACTAGAAAAAATATTTGCTAGGACTGACTATAACACTGTTTCTTCAAAACATGTATTCTTTGCTGAATGTATGTGGCTTTGGTCTTGGAACTCTGATGAGGCACAGCAAGGAAATGATAGACATGCATACAGGAAGGCCAGAACCAGGTGAGACTTTTCCAACCACCATTTAGTGTGTTCATTACAGGGAAGAGGAGTTAGCTAGCTTCAATAAGAGGTCTCAGGCTGTAAGTGGAGGAGGAAGCTATAGTTTCTAGGCTTTACACTCACTGATTAATCCTTTATGTTCACAATCCAAAGAATAGCTTCGTCATTTCTCCCACACATGGGACATCTGCCTTACTAGCTCTCGTGGGTCTGAGTCCTCGAATGTTAACAACACATTGACTCTGGACTTCACTCTCTAGAGGCTTCCTTTGCTCCCACAATCCTTACCTCTTAGAACACAGCAAAGGAAGCAATGAATTTTACAGGTGAAATGGGAAATGTAAAAGGAAGGCCACAGACATGAGGTAGAGGCTGGCTAAACCAGTATGCCTCCCTGAGAATGTGAGAGTGGTGAGTGCACTTTTCAAGACCACTAGGTATTGGTTTGGTAGTTGCCTCCCCTGACAGTGGGCAGCTCACCCAATCAAAAAGACATTGTAATAACACAAACACAATTTACCCATGCCAGCTTGGGTGTGTTGAGTTGCCACCTTCCCATTTAGGCTTTCTTTCTTTCTGTCTATCTTCTTTTTTTTTTTAAACTTCTGGGCCATCAACAAGCACTGATTGAAAAGGGAAAACTCACAGAGATTTCAATTACTGTTAATGTTGCCTGAGTGTTTCCACTGTCACAGTCTCGGGCTTCAACTTTTTAATAAGTTTCCCGTAATTATTACAAGGTTTTGGTCTAATTCCAGCTGAGGATTTAATGGGACTCATTCTGACAAGATATAGGATATTGTCCCAATAGATGCTCATTTGGAAGTGGGCCTCTTGCAATTTCAAGTGTGCAGAGCTGTGCAAGATTAAAAGTACTGGCAGTCTAATTTCTACCTTGTGTCCCAGGCTCCATGGATTTGTAGCTCATCCAGGCTGTCCATCTGGGGAGCAAACAGCATGTACTCCTTGATGAGAAACTCTGGCCAACCGACCAGCTGTGAAAAAAATAGATTACTCTTGTCATTTTTTTCTGCTAGGTAATTTGCTGGGAGTAAAAATATAATTTTTAGAATGTGTAGAGTTAAAAGCAAATCCCAGGGATGTGTCTGATTTATATTTAAAACTCCACTGCACATTATTTGTTAATTTTTCAACAATACCCTGGCTGGGATAATATTTTCTAATTCCGAGGAAATAGAAGGATTGGTTTCTGGTATTTGTATACTATGCAAGCACAGGTTAAGGGAACAGAGGAGAGAGAACAAAGAAGAACTCAGCTGGCAGGTTGAACTGAGCACAAAGAGATGCACTATTGGTCTCCCAACAGGTAAAAGATATATGATGATGGTATTAAGTAACTGCTGGGAGAATGGATCTTGTTATCCCAAGGCTGCTGAAATTGTAAAAGCATCTATTCAGGCCCCTAGAATATAACTCCATCCTTGTGAGAATATAACTTCACCCTTGTAAGATCGTGCTAAATAAATATTTAGCCTAATTCTAGAACAATTGAGCTGCAGAGTGGAGAGGAGGATCATTGGTAGCAGTCTAAATTGTGATATGCTGGGTAACATCTATAGTATAATAGTCTCACCAGGCAGTGTTTCTAGAAAACCAACAGGAATAGAAAAATAATGTGCCAAGTAGTGAAATCAAGCCATTCAGTGTGCATCCAGTGGAGAGCTAATGTTATCATTTGAAATTAAAGAATTTGCAATAACACTTCCACACAATGTCTTACAGAATATTCAGTCCTCAATTAGTGTTGTGCAATAGCTTTCTGTTTGCAATTTTAGTGTGTTTAATGCTGTGACTCAGAAATTTCATTGTCTTGACTTTTAAATTATTTATATATATAAATAATATATAGATACACATATATATATATTATTTATTGGTTTTTATTTTATATATATTGGTTTTTTGAGACAGGGTTTCTCTGAGTAGCCCTGACTGTCCTGGAACTCATTCTATAGACCAGGCTGGCCTTGAACTCAGAAATCTGCCTGCCTATGCCTCCCAAGTGCTGGGATTAAAGATGTGCACCACCACCACCCAGCCTTAAATTATATTTTTAAAGAAAATTTCCAACATGAATTTTTATTTCTTAAACATTATTTTTTCAATATCCGTCTTAACTACAATTAATATATATGTATGTGGGGGTGCATCCAGGTACATATATCTGAGTAGAGTATCCATGCATGTACACTACAGAGGTTTATATCCATAATACATAAGGTTTCCTACAATTCAACAAAGGAGTCTTATAATTCAATGATAGAGTTAAGTAAAGAAACAAAGTTAGGTATACTGGTTACTTTTCTGTTGGTATGATAACCAAAGCAAAGCACACCATTAGTGACATCATAACCAAAAGCAACATGGGAAAGGAAGTGCTTATTCTGGCTAATAGTTTCAAATGGATAGAGTACTGCAAGGTAGTTAAGGCATAGGGACAATCAGGGAGAGCAAGTGGCAGTCGCAGGAAGCTGGCTGTTCATATTTGATACATACACAGGAAGCAGAGCAAAACCAGGAAGTGAGGCTTGCAAACCTCAAAGCCTCACCTGACACTTCCTCTTGACACCCCCAAATAGCACTACCAGCTGGGAGCCAAGCATTTGAGTATATAGCCTATGGAGAACAATTCTCATTCATAGCACAAGAATAGACAAAGATTTGAGGCCTCCATAGATGCTACTGTGCTACACAGTAAGCACTCTTAAAGGTTTTCAAAGTCATGAGTCATCAGGACAATGAAAATTTAAAATATAAGGTGATACTATTACCTACCTATTACAAGGCTGAATGTTTTACAATTATAAAGTTAAATTGCTTTAGGTATAATAAAACCCCCAAACTGCACTGTGTTTATGAGGTATAGAGTAATCAAGATTTGAAAAAAAAACCAAATTATGATAAAAAAAAGTCTCAGAGCTCTTCAAAATTGCAGGGAAATGTAAAAGGCCAAACTACTTTGGAAAAACAGTTTTGTGCTTTTTGCAATATCAAAGAGTATGGCTTAGCCATTGTCTTCCTAGATATTGATCCAAGACAAGTGAAAACAGATATATAAAAGTCTGTATTATGAGTATTCAGAGCACTTGTATTTAGGTAAATGACTACATTGAGGTCTATTTGTTCATGGAACTATTATTCAGAAAATAGAAACAAATTAGTGATAGATACAACATCAGAAGTTAGACCATGATATCAGAAATAATCTGTTGAGCAAAAGAGGCCAGACACTAAAGGGCATTTTATTGTTTCACTAATTGAGAAACTATACAATATATAACTAATCTTTAGTGGCAAATAGATATGGCAGAGGATATTGACTATTAGATTTTGACTAAGGAAGGAACAAAAGAACTTTCTAGTTAATCAAGATTTCTATTTCTATACAGCTACATAAATGCCATAACTCAACAAAGTATACCTTCTTATGTATAAATTTATACCTCTATAAATATGAATGAGTACAATGTTTATACATAATTGTTGGTCTGGGGATGTAGCACACCAATAGAACACTTGCCTAGGACATGCAAGGTCCTATGTTCAATTTATCATACCACAAAATGCAAAAATACAACAAACTCATGGTAGCCAGGCACAGTGGTGCATGCCTCGGATGGGAGGATTGTGAGTTCTTCATCAGCAAAATAATAAGAATCTATCTCAAAACCAAAGCAAAGCACACCATTAGTGACATTTCAATTCAATTAGGGTACAAGTCTTTTAAAAGACTGCCATTTTTTTCCTTACCATCATTGTCTTTCTTGTACCCATTTCATTTCCAAACTTAGCATTCTAGCTTTCTTGATAGCTTTAAGTGTGCCAGACACACTAAAGATGGCAATGGCCATTCATCATGCCTAGGAGACTATTATCTCAGTTATCTACCTGATTCGCTTCATTTCCTTCTATCCTTTTTCCAAGTGTCATTATCTCAGTAGAATCTACTCTACTCACTGCATTTAAAATTGTAACCTTCCATCTTAGTCCTTTTTGTGATACTGGTACAAAATAAGACATACTGGGTAGTTTATAAAGAACAACCAAAAACATACCTCACGGTACAGGAGGCTGAAAAGTCTAATAGCAGCACACTGACCTCTGTCAAAGGCCTCCTGCTGTATCACATGGCAGAAGCAGAAAGAAGAGACCAGAAAAAGACAGAAGAAGCCTGATTTTAATCTGTTCACAAGGTCCAAGCTCTCATGACCTAAACACCTCTGAAAGCTCTCCCCACCCAACATCTCTTGGGGAAATCAAATTAACAGTATGGACTTTGGTAATACATCCAAACCATAGCACCTCCTGAAAATTACCTGCAACACTACCCTTATTACATATTTTTGTATAACTTTTATAATTTAATATATCCATCGTGCTATAATTATTGCATTCTCATTATCCCCAAGTATACTGTTAATAACTCATTTGAGAATTTCTTTGTTTTGTTCATTTCCAAACCTCTAATACATTGACACACAGTAAGAAACTAAAATATGTTTGTTGAATAAATGAACAAATAAATGCATGGAAGGACTGAAATCAGCTATATGGTCATAATATTAAATAGGAGAAAACTGTGTTATCACAGAAGAAAACCTGTCATGTTATGGGATAAAATAAAGCAGAAGGGTATCCACACAGATGAAATTAAACAACCATAGTTTAAAATTCCCTCATGTTTGGCCAATGGAGACAAAGGGAAGTGGAAATGGCAACAACTGGGTTAGCATTAATGAAGAGATCAACCTAATATTAAGGACAGATATCTTGTTAGCATTAATAAAGAGAACAACCTGATAGGGTAGATACGATGTGAGTAGAGAAAGGACAGTTCACTAGGAAGCTATCAGCCTACAGTTTATCTAGAAAAAAAACAAGAGCATCTAAACTATAAAACAAAAAAATTTTCTCCATGAAAAGATTGACAAACTCAAATACTAATAGAAAATTTGAGAGTCTAAAAGATCCATTAGACAAGACTCAGAACACACAGGAACTGTGTCATTATGAAATTAAAGTCTTATAGGAAGTAAGCTATATGAAGCAAGGTACACATTCAGAATGCTCACTGATATCTGGCCAGCACTTTCAAAGAAAAACCTGGCATGGGGTTTTGGGAGTGATGTGTGAGTGTTCAGTGGTTAAGAGCACTTACGCTTCTTGCAGAAAGCCTACGTTCCATTTCCAGCACCCACATGGTGGCTCATAACTACCTCAAACTCCAGTTCTAGAGGATCCAGTACTCTTTGTTCACCTACAGGGGCCCTGCACGAATGTAGCTTACACAATTTACATACACACACACACACACACACACACACACATTCATGCACTCTCACACACACATATTTACACACTCAAATACACTCACATTCATACACACACTTTCATACACGTAAATACTCTGCATCACATACTCTCTGTCACTCACACATTCATAAACACACATACAGGCATACACATACACACACACGCATACACATACACACACACACACACACACACACACACACATGCCCACATACACATGCACACAAACAAACCTTTAGAAAATACCTGGCACAGAGTTGAGCTCAATAATGATTTGTTGAATGAATATTTTACATTCATAACTTGACCCTCCATTCGATTTAAAATTTTAACATGGTAGCAGTGCTAAAAAGAACAACAATATAAAGATGATATAAATGGAGAAATGAGAAAAATGGAGGCCTTTAATTGAAGAAAGGAAAGGGAGGTCGACACAGAAAAAGAGAAAGAAAAAAGAAAGATAAATAAAAATCCTTGAAAAGACCAGTAGGAATCATAGTATTTTATGACATATTATACACATAAGTGTGTACATACATATATATTGTTTAAATGATTGCATTCACTTGTGATAATACTTCCTGAAACAGCCATAGACCATCTAACAAAATCTCCACAACCAGGGATAGAGACCTCCTTTTGAATTGTTGGTCAGGAAATTCCAAGTGATTCCCCAAACAAGATATGTCATTGCTGTTACTCCTGGTTACTAACCAGAAGTTGAAGCTATGTCCCTGATGGTGAAGACACTGAGTACTTCAGACACAAGGATCAGAGCAGTTGAGTTGGATCTGACCCAAAAGATGTTCGTCCAAGGACTTCCTTTTATAATACCTGAAGGTGTTATGCAAGCTTCCTAGGGAGGAAAGCATTCAATAGTACTTCTCAGTTCTGATGCTTAAGAACAACAATGACAGACCAGCAAGGTATCTCTAAAGGTGAAGCAGAGGCACATCTATCTTAGAGGTGATGAACAGCTGTCAATTGGATTTCAGGCTCACTCAGTAAGAGGGAATCCATGAAAACCTAGGCAAATACTGGTAGTTAATGAGGTCATAGATCTTAGAAGAGCACCTTGTATTGCCACTTTTCTAAACAAAGTGTAATTCCTAACAACATTCTAAGTACTTATCTCAGTATAGCTCTCATTCCCCCATCAAGAAGCTCCACTTACAGCTGACAGACATGATTTCAGAAACTCAGAATGAATTGATAGTCAGAGAATGACTCACCATGGTGTGCCAAGCCCAACAAATACATCTACACCATAACCCTTATACCTGAGGCTCAGGGAATGTGGCAGAAGATGGAGAAGAACGATTATCAGAGGAAGGAGACCATGAGCTTTGCTGCAAGACTGAGTCTTCTAGAGATGACAGGGATGCTAAAGCTTCAGCCATGGAATTTCAGCAAGCTCTACTTTAACAAGACCTTGAGAATCACAACACCAATTAACAATGCCAATAGGATCAGGAAACATTTTCAGGACCTTACCCCTAGAAGAAGAGTTATAGACAATGAAAAATTGCTGGGAGAAGGATAATTAGTCTTGTCCAGTAAAGATATACTAGAAGGTCATTGTGCTGGATAGCCTTATGTCAACTTGACACAAGCTAGAGTCATCTGAGACTCAACTGAGAAAATGCCCTCATAATATCCAGCTGTAGGGCATTTTCTAAATCAGTTATGAATGGGAGAGAGCAGAGCCCTCTGTGGGTGGTTCTATCTACCGTCCAATGGTCCTGGGTAATATAGGAAAGCAGGCTGAACAAACCCCAGGAGCTAGCCAGTAAGCAGCATCTCCCAATGGCCTCTCCATGCCACCCAACCCTGCTTGTTTCCTGTCCTGACTCCATTCAGTGAGGAACTACAGTGTGGAAGTATAAGTCCCAAAAATCCTTTTCCCCCCAACTTGCTTTTGGTCAAGTTGTTTCATCACAGCAATAGAAACCCTAACTAAGTCAATTATCCTAACCCAAGTTGTCAACCCTAAAAGCTAATCAAACAAGCACAAGTAAATGGATTGACCAGGTTGCACTTAAACATATTATATGCATACACACACACACACACACACACACACACACACACACACATATATATATATATATATATATATATATATATATATATATATATACATGAACTATGTGTATCACTTGAGACTGAAGAAGATGCACAGCAAAATGTTGACAGGTAAATATATATATATATATATATATATATATATATATATATACATATATATATATATATATTCCTTAAGTGAAAAATAATCTTGTAACATAATCTCCTACTTTTGTATTTATGTGTAGTGTCGTGTACATTTTTATGTGTTTTTACATGTATGTAAGGGAGTCTGTGCTCACAAGAGCATGTGGAATTTAAAAAACTGTGGCAGTAAAAGGTAAAAAAACATGTGTACATACACATGTACATGTCATATACATGTATATACGTATGATATAATATATGTATGCATATATATATGTATACATGATAAATAAGATAACTCAACATTGGGTAGAAAATTTTGACTAATGAATATTAACTAGCAAATATCCTGGTAGAAAAATAGGCAAAAAAAATCTGCTGGCTTGCTGTATTATTGCCCTACTTACCAATGACTAGTAAGCAATAATGAAATAAATGGTATATCCTATTTATTGGGAAAGTGAAATTCAAATAGCAAAAGTATCTATGGCTTGTGAAGATGACTTAAAGTGGGGCATTTCTACATCTCTGATGAAAATATGGATTGATATAGTCTTTCTAGAAATAATCTAGGAAATTTTTCTAAATATAAAGATGTGGTACACTTTGCCTCTGCAACTCTATTTCATACCTCTACCCAAGAGCAAAACATAAAATGCACTTTTAACCACCAACCAAAGATTGCGCATGGAGGGGTCTGATTGTTCTGGCAGCATGTGTATAGTAGAGGACTGCAAATTCGATCATCAATAGGAGGAGAGGACCTTGGCCCTGTGAAGGTTCTGTGCCCCAGTGTAGGGGAATACCAGGGCCAATAAGTGGGAGAGGGTGGGGTGGCAGGCATGGGGAAGGGGGAGGCTACAGGGGTTTGTTTTTATCGCTTTTGTTTGTTTCTTTGTTTTTTGGAGGAGAAACTGGGAAAGGAGAAATTTACATGTAAATAAAGAAAATATCTAAAAAAAAAAAAAAAAGAATGTATGTAATACACTACTTAATGGGCAAAATACCAGAAAGTAAGTGGTGGCCAACAATAATGGATTAAATAAAATATGCCCAAGCCACAATAAGTACCATTTTATCTTTAAAAGGAATGAAGGCTAATCTATAGAGTTATAGAAATATCTTAGTATTATTTAATAAATCTATTAAAAGATACAGGAAGTGTAGTAAAATAACACAATGGCATTTTTATCCATGACGTATATTTATCCATAACTATGTGTATCACTTGAGACTGAAGAAGATGCACAGCAAAATGTTGACAGGTATTGTCCAGGTAGGAAAGGTGACTCAGTGAAAGTGAGTAAACACAGGCAAGAAGGAAGGCAGCAGAGCAAAAGCAAAAGATGATGTTTATAAAAGTAAAATGTAAACACTGCATTCATGAAGAAGTGTGTGTGTGTGTGTGTGCCCATACATGTGTGTGAACATGTGTGTGCTCACATATACAATAGCATAAGCAAGGCTATAAGAGAAATGATTGACTTATTTACAGTGGAACACTTTTAACTAATCATTAGGCTTTTCTGTTCAAATGAGTTTCTCAAACACATCGGAGGTTGAAAAAAGAAAGCTCTCGGCAACTATTTCACAACTTTACGAATCTTAGGTTCATTCTGCAGTTAGAAGGAAGCTCTTGTTTTCCAAAGCCTCCTTACAATTCCAAGGGCTTAACTAGAGAGACTGAAAAATCACAGAGCAACCCAGGAGTATGAGTTACTGTACACAAACAAAAAAAAATCACAGAGCAACCCAGAAGTATGAGTTACTGTACACAAACAAACACAAAAAGTCACAGCTCAATCCACAAAAGTTACAGAAAGTCCACCTCCCTTTCTTCTTCCAGACTGTCCTCATTAGATTCCTACATTAGGAAACTATGAAAATGGATGGTCCTTCACTAGGAAGAAGTAACTGAAAACAGCCTAAGATTTTAAATAGCCAGCAAGTACACAGAGGTCCTTGGGTTTTCCACATTGAAAGAATCATGAACAAGAGAAAGGTTCAATTTTACTTCTAAAAATCACAACATATTTCCATATGTATTGAAGAAGTTATCCCCCCTCATATGCCATATTAGTTTGTTTGAGTTTTGTGATTCAAAACACAACTCTCCCTCTCTCTCTCTCTCTCTCTCTCTCTCTCTCTCTCTCTCTCTCTCTCTCTCTCTCTCTCTCTCTCTCTCTCTGTAGAGACCAGATTTCTACTGTCACCATGCAAATAGAGGCATAGACTCTCTCTACTGCCCAAAATGAACCAGATATTTTAGAAAAGTATATATGTATTGTATGGATGCATTACTTGTCAATTTTAAAATCTGTGGCCTATAGAAAAGGGTAGAATAGATGGAGGAACATAAAGGAGGCAAAAAGAATTCTGGGATAGGGATGGCTTAGCAAGATTCACCTGGGAAAGATGTAACAAAAGACACACAGGGTACCTGAGCAAAGGTAACCAGCCACATGGCAGAATGTAGATTAGAATAAATGGGTTAAGTTATGATCTAGTCAAAGAAGAGTCTAGAGATACGGCCAAGGTATTTGTAAATATATTTTGAGTCTGAGTCTTTTTGGCAGGGGGAATAGGCCTGGATGAAAGAACCAAGCCCAATCTCTACAAGATACTTGAACTGGTAGGCAAAATAAAACAAAGTATACTTATAATGAATGAAAAAATAGAAAGTCTCAACAGAGGAACAGAAAAATAGAAAGGACTCATTCAGTTAACAAGCGAAAATGTTAGACAAAACAGTATGGGCACTTGAAATGGATGAATAGAAGTTGTCCAAGATAAAGAATAAGGAGAAGAAAGTCAAAAAGAAGAAACAGATTCCTTTAAACTGCTAGCCAGTTTTACAGATTTATGATCAAAATATTAGGAAGGAAGGAAAGAAGAAAAAGGAAGGCACTTAATCGTTTGAAGAAACTATGGCTTAGGCAATCCCACCTCTCCGAAGGCTGAAACACAATATCCAGAGCACAAAAAAGCCTGAGCTACATCAGGAGCTCAAGACCAGCCTAAGCTGTTTATCAAATACCAGGCCATAACTGATAGCAGATGCCTCATCAGAAACTTGAAAAAGAAAATAGAACAGATAACTTTGAGGTAACTGAAAGAAAAAAGCTGTTAGATATATGTCAAAAACTATTTTAAAATACTTTAAAAAACTATTCTATGATACTTTTTCTCTCTGTATTGGGAGAATACTTTCTCTCACATTTCTCATTTTACTTACTTGAATCCACTTTCTCCACTTTTAGTAAGCCTAGCTGAAGACTTACCATTTTTTTTTAACTTATTTTTTAAAAAAAATAAAAAGCCAACTCATTTCATCAATTTTTTCTATTGATTTTTGATTTTCATTTTCACTTATTTCTGCTCTAATGTCTGTTATCATCTTTCTAAGACATTCATAATTTCCCTTTGATTTGTCTTTTTAATTTCATGCTATTTCAATAATGTTACTTTAATTTCACCTATTTTTACTTGTACACATTACATGTGTGTGTTTGTGTGTGTGTGTGTGTGTGTGCTATTGTAAAGAAAAGCTCTATGAATTAATAATTTCCACATTGTTTATGAGGCAGGGCCTTATGAGAATCCAATGTCTCATTTATCTTATACTATCCCCAGATAGTAAATTCATGATAGTAAAATCCTCTCTGAAGTATACCTGGTGAAAATCATCCCAATAAACAGAGCATCACTGCTCATGTGTAGCTATAGAGACTCAACTTCCTGCTATCATCACCAGTTGTTGTTATAGAATCTGAAACCAAAGCAATAATGTAAACTATGGCTGATCATTAATCGACTCAAGTACTTTCATCCAGAAGGAGACCTAGAAAGGGGAAATCAGGACAACCCCCCCAAACAATATAAGATATTGCCATTGCCCTTGGTTAGGGCTCAGAATTTAAACATAAGACCTGTACGAACCGAGTAAACAGGGACATCTCAGAAAAACACCGGGAGGCCAAGAATTTCCCTCATTGAGCTTAATGAGATAAGCTCAGGAACTTTGGGAAGGTGGTGGAACTCTCCAGAAGGGAGAGGCTAATTAACATTCCTCAGACCATAGGGTGAGAACCAACCTGCAGGTGAAGACACATTCCGCAGGGTGGACCTTTGCTCACCTTCAGACAAGGGAAGTCCTTGTCACCTCATTCCCTGAAGACCAATCAGTTTAATCAAGTTTAAAAAGTCACACTCCTTTGTCAACCACATTGTATCCAATGGCTGCTGCCCTGAAAATTGTATAAAAGCTGACTGAACAAGCTGTGCAGGATTGTCACCTCTCCTTAGGGTCTGGTATGGCCCCAGAGCACTGGAACTTTAAAAATCCTCTTGCTTTTTGCTTCGATCAAGCTCCATGTGATTCACTTAGGGGGTCTCCAGTAAGCTAAGGCTCGGCAAGGTCTTACAGACCCTATTGCCTAAGACATCCACATTTTGGATACAGAACTTGAAGGAATGGAATGGAACTGATCTGGAAGCCTCCTCCCTGATAATTAGTTCTTGTAGCATCAAAGACTATCTCTCATAGGTGCTATGTAAATGGCCAAAGGAGAAAATCAGTCAATAGTCCTATCCAACTGTAAAGCTTATTAATGACAATAATGACTGGCCTAGCAAGATATCTCAATAGAGGCACTTTTATCTTGGAGAAAGCCAATACCTATCTCATTAGACTTAAGAAGATCCACTCAGTAGGAGGGAATTTATGCCTACTTATAAACCAGTCCACTACCAAGGACTAAAGAGATCTCACACTCTAGAGGAGAACCTACTACTGACAATTTTCTCAATCAATATAATTCCAGACTATATTCTAAATACATATCCTTATGTTTATCCTGGTCAGAATGCAGAAAATAAGTAATTGGGTGTTGTTTAGCTCGAATTGATAGATCTACAATATAATGCGTGTACCTAAGACTCAAGGAAAATCACTTCAGAGGAATTAAAAGAAACTCAAGATGAAGGAAGACCAAAGTGTGGATATTTTGATCCTTCTTAGAAGGGGGAACAAAATACCCATGGAAAGAATTGCAGAGACAAATTATGGAGCAGAGACTGAAGAAAGAACAATCCAGAGACTGTCCCACCTGGGAATTCTTCCCATATTCAATCACCAGACCTAGACACTATTGTGGATGCCAGCAAATACTGGCTGACAGGAGTCTGATATAACTGTCTTCTGAGAGGCTCTGACAGTACCTGACTAATACAGAAGTAGAGGCTCACAGCCATCCATTGGACTGAGCACAAGGTCCCCATTGAAGGAGCTAGAGAAAGGATGCAAGGAGCTTAAGGGTTTGTAGTCCCTTAGGACGAACAACAATATGAACTAACTAGTACTCTCAGAGCTCCCAGGGACTAAACTCCAACCAAAGAGTACACATAGGGGACTCATAGCTTCAGCTGCATATGTAGCAGAGGATGGTCTAGTCAGTCATCAATGGGAGGAGAGGCCCTTGGTCCTGTGAAGGTTCTATGCCCCAGTGTAGGGGAATGCCAGGGCCAGGAAGTGGGAGAGAATGAATTGGTGAGCATGGGGAGGGGGGAGGGAACAGGTTTTTTTTTCCCAGAGGGGATACCTGGAAAGGAGTTATCATTTGAAATGTAAATAAAGAAAATATCTAATAAAAAAAGAAAAGAAAAGTAAGGCTCCAGAGAGAACTGGGAATAAGCAACTGCACCAAATTTGTCAGGGCTTCAGGATCACCCAAGCTGTGCACATTTATTTTGCTTTCCTGTCCATATAATTGTGAATGCCTTGTGGAGATGTTCCTGCCCACACAGTAAAACAATGTCTCATGGCCAGACTGTTCAGGTCAGAAAGTCAAGAACTTAGCTGTGTCGTCTTTAACTGTGTCCTTAAAAGAATGAAATAGACATTGTCTGTAATATTATAGATCACTTGGCATGAGATTTAGTTGCTTTTCAGAGATAATATAAACCAAAGTGCTCATTAAAAACTAAAGTCACCATCTTTAAGATAGACATGAATCCTCATTTTGATAGTGTACACTGTCATCCTATCAGGTTTAGCTTTCCAGGATCATTTTACAATGAATTCCCCATAAACACTTACAGGGAAACACACACACATAAAAATAAGAGGAATTAGAAAGATTAAGAGCCAAAGGACCAAGACATCTGCTGTTACAAAGTGTCTTCTTCTAGACATGACAGAGAAGCTGTGCCTATAAAATCTCAACAATATGACTGCCTAAACAAGTCCTAAAATAAATCATAAAACTAGATGACATGCTGATGTAGTTAGGGGAGATTTCAAATACTCCTCCTAGATGAAGAGCTCTAAGCAATCAATGGCTGCTGAGAAAAGAAAAATACCTATTTTCTCCAGGTATGAACATCCTGATAATACATATGAGCAACATTAAATGAGCTCAGTAGGATGTGTATATGTGTGTGTATACATATACATATATATGTATATAATTATATATATTACATATGTATGTATAATTAAAGAAGAGGATGTCATAAATTTGAGTGTGGGAGCATTGGAAGAGTTGGAAAGGATGCCAGAGGGAAGGAAATTATGTAAACATAGTACTCAAGTATAAAGTTTTTCAACCAAAATTAATTAAAAATATTTTTCAGTGTTGGAGTTGCTTTTCTGTAGTGTGAAGAATCCAATCAAGCTAATCCGAGTAGTGGTCTGTTGGCATCCAGCGCCAACATATATGAAATAAAGAGTTCTTGTGGTAATAGGAGTAAGAAATAGATAGGAAGAGATTGAAGGAGACAAGAAGAGGTAGGCTAGCCATACT
>NW_022196892.1:1253817-1271065 GCF_008632895.1 Mastomys coucha | reverse complement strand
TCTGGTCACTCAGTCATCTTGAATTTAATAATAATTCCTTTGTTCCTGCAACAGGTAAAATACCTGGGACAAAACCCTTCCCCCAAACTACGTCAGTGTAACAGTCTAATCAATAACTTCCTTCTTGCTCAATGGGGGTGGAGCTTCTGAATGTAGTCGGTTCCGTTCAACAGTGGGCAGCACTGCGTTGCTGTGTTACTGTCCGGGCTTTGGGGAGGGAGTCTACAGTGGTCAATCCCCAAAGTAGAAGAACACAAAGGAGTGACAGCCCCTGCTTTAATCACAGGCAGACAGGAGTCGGGGCAAAGATGAAAATGATAGGGTATCAAGGTGATATCCATACGCACATAGCAAAGCATCCTGTAGAGAGTGGGCACTGCTCACTTAAAGCTGACTTTTAAACATTAAATCCATGAATGGACATGATCAGTTCCGTTCCTTGTTCCCTTCAAGTGTTCAAATGTGGTATTTGTAACAAGGAGGTGTTGGTGAGTTTTCTACTAAATTAGCCAGACTGTTTGCACAAGACAAACTATTTGTTCTTCCTTTGCTCTAGTTATGAATACAACATGTTCCTTGCAGATCATTTGAACACAATGTAATTAGCAGAAGATAGCAAATATCCCCGTATCATACTGCCCTGAGGCAAGGACTGTTTCCTTACAGTAAACACAGGACAGGTTATGATGGGTCACACATTTACTAGCCCATGTTCAATACTCTAATTTATTTTTTGTATTTAACTTATTAGGAAGTTCTCCTTTAGCAGTTAAATGTACTTGAAAAACTATTGGGAGAATTATAAAATACCATTAGTGAATGTCTAATAATGAAGAGCTAGAAGTTTATTATACTGATTCCTTCTTTGAGACAGATAATAGTGGATGTATATTTTTATATTTACGCAATTACCACCCCCAAAATGGCTCTACCAACAACTTTCTGAAAGTTTTCATAGATATCCCACTGTTTTCCCATGTGAACCACTGAGATGATTTCTTGGCAATAAGCTTTCAGATGAAAGCATTATGTTTAGTTTTTTCCCTAAGAATAGAAATATATCTGTGTTTTCCAATAAAAGTCTAATATCTCACAATCTGTGACAATCTATGGAACGTCTCTTTATTGTGTGTTATAACCAGAGTGTAACTAGTCACCCAACAGTAGTGACAACCCAGAAAAGCAGGAACAGAAGGGGGAGACAGAGCCAACTGAACCCCAAATGTTAAGTTTGGGAACATTCCCATAGTCCCAAAACTATACAAATAGTCATTCTCAAGCTCCCTAATGCTGAGATGCTTGAATACAGTTCCTTATATTGTGGTGACCCCCAGGCATAAAGTTACCTCATTGTTACTTCATAACTGTAATTTTGTTGCTGCTATGAATCATAATGCAAATATTGATGTACAGAATATTGGATAAGCAACTCCAAAAGGGGTTGCCATGCACACATTGAGAACTACTGCTCCAGAGCACCTGGAGGCATCTACTGCCAAGATGATTCTTCTGTAACAAAACTGATCAACTTTTCCCTCAGAGAGAAAAATCAAAAACTAAAACTAAAACAGTACTATGTCTTCCAATTCTCCCAGGCTGGTAACCTTCCCCTGTGTGAACCTTCAGTTCATGCACTGGTACTAGAAAAGAAGTGACTAGAACCCAGGGAGTTGAAATTGAATCAAGCATGCTAGTCAAGTCCAAAAGAAATGTCCAGTTACCAGGATGTGTAAATTAAGTTGGTTGGAAAGAACCCTACTACTTTCTTCTCCTTCTGACCCATTGAGCAGTAACTAAGATTCAATACTGCACCCTGCTGGTTGGAACTCAGAAAAACCATTCAGGTCAAAGACTGGCCACCAGCAAAAGTTGTCCCCGTTCCTTGGCGACAACTTTCAAACTTAAAAAAACAAAAACAATAAAGGCTTTTGTATGTAAGGAGATTTGAGGGTGTAGGGGGATGACTTTGGGCTGTTTGTTTGTTTGGGTTTGGTTTGGTTTGGTTTGGGGTTTTTTGTTTGCTTTTTTGTTTGTTTGGTCTTTTAAACAATAATTTCACTTGTGGTTTTTCACAAGTGTATTTCCATATGGGATCATTTTCACTGAACGAAGCAAAGATAGTTTATAGTATGGAAGCTTGCAGAGAGTTGTGATGCTGTATTTACTAACATGAGAACCTGCTGCTTCACTCCTTTAGTACTTGAGAAGGTTTCCTCTGGGTATTTGAGTGTACTAAATAATTCACTATATATATGTAAATTAATGAAACAAGACCTCAAAAATGTAAAACTCTGGCCCCTTGGTAAGCTCTGAAAACTATGTTTAAATACAAGAACTATAGCTCTAGAATTTTTGGTAGAAGGAAGTTCGGCATATTATGTAATAACAAAGCAAGCATGAAAACTCCCACACCTTTTAGCTACAAATTTGCACAAAGGCATCAATGATGGAACAGAACCTCTGCTCCATGGATGCTGGTCTTTCATCGTTCAAATGAAGATCACTATAAAAACTCCTACTCAAAAGGCCTTTTGCCTTGATGACACTTGCTTTGATGGCACCATGACAACTGTAGGCACAGCACTGGGTCAGAACAGCTTCAGCACCCTTGTGTTTCTGCAATCTGCAAATGGAGGAGCTGAAAGCATGAAAGAAAGCCACTGAGCTACTCCCAAAACAAAAGAAAAGATTTCAGAAATGCATAATTCTATCTGTACAAATAGCTGGCCATATGCTGCAAACTACTTTTAAAGAGCTAAAAGGTAATTAGAACATTGTGTACAGGCAGAATAATTAATAATAATTAATGCAATAATTCCCTCCATCCATAAGCCAAATTAAAATATAAAACAAGGTAAGACTGCTTCTCCTTTAGGCCTGTTCATAATGAGCTACACTGTGCTCACAGTATGTCTTCAGTGTTTTCAGTTGTAGCATCAAAACCATGACAAGAGTCATAATACCATTATACAAAATCAAAAACACTTATTAAATACTAATTATGACTGTCTAATCATTTCACAAATACTGTGAAAGTATCTGTGGTCATCTTACTACCCATGAACGTCTTGAATCTGTCTCTCAGTCTCTTTGAGAACTGGTTTCTGCTCTGAGCACAATCTTTAGGATCAGTAGATTAAGAACCCTGATTGTAGTTAGCTGCACAGTGCGGTCAGTTCAACGATCCATGTAATACACACAAACCTAACAGCAAAACAGGAGAATTAGGTGTTAGCAACATCTGACAAGGTTTGTGAACATTCTTATAAAGGGATCTGCTCCATAGCACTTCCCCTTGTATTAGCTGAAAACCAATGTAGTGACTATGTATCAACAGCGAGACTTATTAGATATTCAAGAGCTAAAATTAGTCCCTGAGAATTATGACTGCTGATTTCCAAAAAATAAGTGTTAGCCTGAAACTCTCTACAAGCTACAGGAAATCAATGGAAGTGAGAAGGAACTCTTAGCATGTCTACAACCTACACCAACAAGGAAAAAAATAGTTTCATAAGTCACACTTTTGGGATTCATTTTTCAGAAATGTCATCTCACCTATAAAGATTTCTTCTAGCACTTCTGAGCCAAATACATATCAGACTCTATAACTCTAGCATAAAGGTTTATCAGAGCACAGTGGTAAGAAGCAGAGTGCACCTGGCAAAAGACCCAAACCTGAGATGGGTATCAGTAGGAAGTAAGTCATCAGAGAAGAACGAGTGTCAAAGACTCCCTGAGGAAATGAAAGCCCTGGTTCCCAGGCTCCTTGGGGCATTAGAAGAAACACAATTCATTGGAAAATGTAGTGCAAGGAAGCAATCAAGGATTAATATTTATTGAAACAGAGATGAAGCCTAGACCTGTGAAAAGCACAGAGAGTTTCCAGAGCAAGCATCCCTCACATGCAAATCTGGAGCATGCAGGTAGAAGTTTTATTTAATATAAAACACTGTCTATCACAGAAACATCTCCATCCACAAGCAATCCACCCAGGACAGTGCCTATCAAATGAAAGCTGAAAAAGCATTGAGCAAAGGCAGGCAGCTGTGTGGAGTCAGAAGGCTGTGATCAGAAAATCACACAAAATGGGCCACGGGAGGAGTCTGCAGGGAGTAGCCCCAGACAGGAAGAGAGGTATACAGAGAAGGCAGAGAAATGTTTTATGGATTTAACATATGAATCTGTCAAAAGTGAACTGGCTGATACTATAAACTAAGACTTTTAGATGGCTGTAGGAAGTTTCTCAACATTTTTAATTAATAGGACTTACCAAGACTTAAAAGCAGACTTTTAAGATAACTTATACTAGTAGAGAGCAGAAATATAGAATATTAAAGTACTTAATAAAATCCAAGCTTTGTGACAAAATGTAGTCCAATTTGTAAGCCTACTATGAGCTCATCCACTGTACTCAATATCTCTGGTAGAAAAGAAATATATAATATTGTCCTGGTGATCCAGGGGCACAGAAAATTAACAGCTATATAGGTTTCTCTAATTCTTACAAATCCTCATAAAGTAGATATTATCTGCATCTTTTGTTGGTTTTTTTTTTTGCTTTTTTATTATATTAATTTATTTTTTATACTCCATATTCTATTCCTTTCCCCCATCCACACTTCAACTGTTCCACATCCCACACCTCCTCTCCACCCCCCAGTCTCCACATGGATGCCATCTTAGTTAGGGTTTCTTTTGCTGAGGAGAAACCACCATGACCAAGGCAGCTCTTATAAAGGAAAACATTTCATTGGGGCTGGGTGATGGTTTCAGAGGTTTCAGTCCACTAATATCATGGTAAGAAGTATGGCAGCATCTAGACAGTCATATTGCTGGGGAAGCAGAAGTTCTACATCTTGGTCTGAGGCAGCCAGAAGGATGCTCTCTTCCCCAGGCAGGCAGAAGGAGGGCCACACTGGGTAAAGCTTGACCATAGGACCTCAAAGCCCACCCCCACAGTGACCCATTTCCTCCAACAAAGCTACACCTACTCCCAACAAGGACCACTTTCCATGGGCCAAGCATATGCAAACCACCTTATCTCCATTCTAAGTGAGATAAGGGACACAAGGAACATTTAAGGGAATATCTGTGACAGGGATAGTAAGGCAGAAGTAAGGGAACAATGAGTGGTGACAATCTACAGAGACATAGAGTTGAAGCATGATAGAGGAATATTATGCAATCTTTGAGCTGTAGATCTCTCATCTATTAAATAAATAAAGAACTTGCTTCCTGAATTGTTATGAAAGTAAATGACATGGCCGTAAGTAAACATGAAGCAAATTCCTAGCACTAATGTTAGCTCTCTCTTCCTGGTACAAGGAAGTAAAGAAACAGAATCAGAGTTCATGATTCGTTAAACTCATCATAGAAACAGAGCCTTTAAGCTTTGGGCTTAATTTAGAGTCATTTGCACTCTCTGCTTGAATAGAAAATGCCAAGTTGCTTCTTTTCACAATGTGTGACCATAGTTCTATGAAAATGGTGGGGAAACATCATTAGCAATGAATATTTAATTGAAAGATTGCAATCTAGAGATATAGAGACTAAGTGGAGATGATAAACAGAAACTGAAAATTCATTAAGTATGTGTATTCCTCCCATAAAAATAAGATATTCTTATTAGGAACCACTGAGCATCAGAAAACTCATGAATCAGTCATTTATTCATTCAAAAGTATGGATTGTAGCTCTAAACACTAAGACTTTCTGCTACTTAGACCACTCTAGATAATAACAAGTCTAGTAAGCTATTCTCTTCCTTTAAGAGAATACTTTATGAGCTTTTAATAAATGAGCATATCTAAAGTTCCAACCTATATTTCAACTTCTTAGCATATATTTAAACTTTTATTTTATTTTAAACATATTATTTTATTGATTGTTTGGGAGTTTTGTGTAATGCACCCTGTTCACCCTTTCTTCCCAGTCCTCCAAGTCCCCAGATACCCTGGTTGCCTTCCCTCCAAAATGATTTTTTTTAAAGTCCAAATTGTATAGTTCATATAGTAGCTGGAACATGGTCAATCTTTGGGAGGCCATCCCCTTAATGAAAAGTGAGTCCTGCCCCACCCTACCCCTGCCTCGAGCCTTCTATTGTAGAGAACTACAGTTCGGCATTTTTATAGTTAAAGATACCTTCTATGTCTCTCATTCTTAACTGTGAATCTACAGTCATCCATACCATTGCAGAAGAAGCCTCTTTGCCCTTTACAGTCAACATGTACATGGATCATAGGCTTCTACATAGTATCTGTCAACAGCATGGACTATAGACATCCACCTATCCTCCAGCATCAGCATGTATTATGGACCTCAGAATGGTCTCTGGTAGCAGTATGGGACATAGACACCAATGAAGTCACTGGAGACAACTTGGTCCACATATATTCACATGGCTTCAGATGGTAGCACAGAGCATGACATCTACATGGCTTTTGGGGCCAACACAGACCACAAACATCAACATGGTCCTTGGCAGCAACTCAGCCTATGGACATCAACATGGTTTTAGCACAGAACAAACTACAGACATCTGTTTGGCCTTTAATGGCAACATGGGCCATGGACATCAAGATGGCCCCAAGCTGCAACAGGACCCTGGACCATACATGGCTCCCAGCAACAGTATATACCAAGGATATCAACATGACCTCAGGTGGTAGCACAGGCCACTCTCATTTGCATGACCCTCAGCATTACAGGCCATGGAAAACAACAGAGCTCCCAGCTGCATAGGACCATGGTATATTTGAACTTTTAAATTTTTTATATTAGAGGAGAAAGCTTTGAAAACTAGTATACTAAGAGAAAAATCTATAAATAAAACATGAGGCTTAATAATCAATATCATTAAAAGTACATGATTTGAGGTCTTTCTCAAGGCAACCCCTAGCAGTCAACTATGTCAATGTGAAGCTGAATGTCTCCTTCCCAGGCATCTGCGGTCAGAATTTCATTGGAGCGAAAGGTACACACAGCTTAGTGTGTTTTATGAGAAATCAAGGCCTCAGAAGTCACTTTGATACCCTAGATGAAGGGTGGAAAAATTATATGGTATGAATCCATGACAGAGATAAGAAAAAGTTTGCCCTAAAACAAGGTGTCATGACCCATGGGAGAGTGAGCTTACTGCTCAGTGATGGACATTCTTGTTGCAGATGAAGAACTGAAGAGAGGATGTGTGCGTGTGTTCAGAGATACATTTTGGATCTGAATCCTCTTGATTTGGTTATTGTAAACAAAGGGGAGAATGATATTCCTAGACTGATAGATTACTTTGCCTTCGCAGTACAACCCCAAAATAGCTAGGAGAATCAGAAAGTTTTTTAATTACTCTAAAGAAGAGGATGTCAAACCATCTGTTGTCAGAAATCTCTTAAAGAAGAAGGTGAAAAGCTCAGGACCAAAGCAGCCAAGCCTCAGTGTCATCTTACTCCACGTGTCCCCCACCTAAGTGCTATCGAACTGATCTGAACAAACAGCACACCAAGGAAAACAAGGAGGCTGCAGAGCATGCTTAACTCTTGGCCAAGGTCATAAGGAAGCCAAAAATAAATAAGTAAAAATGCCAAGAACAGATTGTGAAGAGACGGAGATATAGGCTGCCCTCTTTAAGAGATTCTACTTCTGAGTCTAGTCAAAAATGTGTCTTTAAGAGTAACAAATAAATGATTAGACCTTGAAAAAAAAAGCATGTGATTCACAGAAAAGGCTGTCATTTATTTTTAAATTGTCATTTTCTTCTAAAAATATTTGAGCTAATTAATAAAATTCATGTCTATAGATAAACTCAAAATATAAAACAGAGAAAAAGAAAAATACAGAAGACAAAAAAGACAAGACAAGAGAGGAGTGAGAGGAAATATGGGAGAGGGAAAGGGGAAAGCAAATGGAAAATAAGTAAGAATCAAATTGAATCCTGAATATTTGAGCAATTGATTTGTTGTTTTGTTTTATTAATTTCTTTTTAGGTATGTCTTTTGTTTTTTAAGGAAGGAATCTTGAAATTTGGCTTTTAGTATTCAACAATCTAATCAAAGAAAAAATATAGCTGCTAACAAAAATTACAGTTCTTAAATAAAATACTTCTATGCCTGAAAAGGACACTTCAACATCTTCTGAGAGTGAAGGAAATACTTCCCTGTCAATTACTGTCACTCACAGCATATCTTTGGTAACATGAGCCTTAAGCTGGTAGATGTGTCATGGCAGGCTTGAGGGGAAAATGGCTGATCTGAGGCATTGTGGAATAAACATCCAATGACACCCAATTTCAAGCTTCCACCATGACATATACATCTGAGCTGTGTAAGAGATATGCTTGTAGATCCCTTTTTAATGTTTGCTTCATCCTGATGCAATAGTAAAAAATATCATCCAGAACATAGGTAAAATAAAATAGAAACAAGTCTTAAATATCTTTTTTTTTAAATTATTCAGTATGTTAATGTTATTAACTGTAATGTAGAATTGAATTGTCAATAACAGCTATGCCTGGCAACCTAATGTCCTCGTCTACACAGTAAGTTTCATGTCAGTTCTTTCAGCATGTCTAAATGCAGACTCACAGTTCAGTATCAAAAAAAATCATTTAGTACATGATCTGATGAGTGGCCAAAATAATAAAGTTCTATAGGTCCATCATCATATAAATGGTCAACGTTTGGGAGTGGCTATTTTACTGCTAGTACCTTCAACATATTGGATGGCCAAAGGAGAATGGTAGAGAAAGGGATGGCATTCCAACCAGCACTCCAATATTGATGTATCCTTGCTGTGTTGTAGACCACACCTGGTGAGAGGAACATTAGCCAAGCAAATGTGCTACACTCAGATATCTAGCTCTGACATTTCTAAGGAAAAAAGACTATAAATCACTACACTTAACATGTGAAGATTCACTGCGCATTTGTATGAATGCAAGTAAGTGTCTGATCATGATAAGACCAGAACAAAAGAAATTTAAAAGTGTATATATTCTTTTTTTTTTCATTTAAGTAAATTATTTGTTTACTTAACAGACCTAATTCACTTTATTTTTCTTGTATAAAAAGCCTTATGTGGTAGCCACAGCTGGAGCTTGGGTCCTCTGAACAGATCTGGTGTGGGTTTTCATAAGATGACCAGTGATAAGGAGACTTGGTGAACAGTGTCTTTCTAGAGGTCAGGGGTCAAGTAGTTGTAGGTCATGGAGAGGTCATCAAAGGTGGCCTTGGCAAAGTTGCGCAGGGTGGCAGTGAAGCCCCTGGTTGAAGCATTTGCTGATGCTTCCATCTGTACTGTTTGTAAAAAAATTTAAAAAAAAATATGTTTTTAAATGTTAACAAATTCAGATAAATTGAAATCATGTAAGTTTTCGCATCATAATGCAATAAAACATGAAAATAAGTAAATAAAATAATAACAATAATAAAAAATACTCAATCCTATAAAAATTCAGTTCTGTGGCTGTAGCAGTGTATTTCAAAGTAGAAATAAAGTAGTTGGATTGATAAAAAAAAAGTGTATATACTCAACTGGGAGACTAGAAGATGGATCTACCATCAGTTACATGCAGGGATACAGAACACGGTTGACTTCCTTACTGAAAGTTAAGAAACTTTCTTCAACTGTTACCACTTGAACTGTACATAGGGGCCAGTCTCATAATAGATCTAATCTGAGAATCTCTGTTTGGAACATTAGCAATAGTGTAAACGTTTCTCTTGAACAAAACATTAAAATGTTCAAATGAATCATATATTTGAGGAAAACAGGCTCAAGATAATTTAATTCTGCTACCACAGTTTCATTGATTTTTATATGTTCTTTTACTTTAAACAGACATTCAAAACAATTAACCCTAGTGGATTTTGACATTTGCTGTCCCTGAGAGCACTATCAACTTTCATTAGAGTGCAGAAATGAAGTAACAATATCTTATCAACAGGAAGACATTGCAAGGATGGAAAAGTCAATATTTCAAACAAAACTCAGGATAGAGTAAAAGCCAAATTTATAAGAGATAAATTAATAGGATAAAATTACGGTCCCTGAATTATTCTGATGTCACGAATGCATTCACTGCCAGCATCCCTTAAATATAGTATTCCTTTTGTGTATTTAAAATAGTAATTAATACAAAAAACTCACCTTTACCATCATATATAAATGGTGGTAGGGACTCAGCAGTTCACAAAACTTACCCCTTTCATCCATAAATTTTGTAATTTCAGGAAAATGATTTCATTCTACTTCTCTTCCTGTGAAGACTGATGCTCAGTATTTTTGTATGGGTTAAATTAATTGTGTTCTTGAAAAACAATTTAAGTGAGTTAAAGACCTTGTCAAACAAATGTTCACTGTTACACAGGAAGGGATGAAGATGCTCAGTACTGATGCATCCTAGTTCACGTCTTACATTCTTTCACTGCATTGTTACTAGAGAATTCTTGTCCATGTATGGAAATATGGTAACTCAAGGAGGTCAGTGCTGTGAGTCACCTCACTTGACTGGGACTTGAGCCATGTATGTGTGTCTCTGGCTACCACTAAATGTTCCATTTTATCACACAAGGTGGTATACTTCTGTCATTTGCCAATGATATGTGTGACTTAAGCTAATAAAACTCTGAAAGAGAGCTTTTTTTTTTTTTTAAACAGGGCTGGCTACAAGGACTAAATTGATGCTAATGCAGTCCATCTTCTGCCTGATTACTGAGTATCCAATGTACATGGTCTCATTACTTATGAAAATAGCTGAGATAAATAACGTAAATGAGGAAGAATTAATTTGTGCTCATGGTTTGAGATGGTACAGCCCATCATGGTCACAGAAAGCAAGGATGACATCATAACAGCAGAAATATGTGGCTGTGACTCCTCAATTGGCTAGGAAGCAGAGGGCATGAGCCAGAGCCAGCCATTTGGCCCCATGTCCTAACAATTCAATCTTACTCTGCCCCCAAGGAGTACAACCAGCTGGAGACCAAGTGTTTACATGAACCTATAGAGGAACACATCATATTCAGCCATATCATTTTTCTCATAGTCATCTGATAATGTAAAAACTCATCCATTCTAAACTTCAACAGAAGTTCCAGTAATCTTGTAGCCCCAACACTGTTCAGAAGTTCAAGTTCAAAGTTTCTTTTGAGAATCAAGACAATCTCATAACTATGAATGCCTACAAAATCATAATACAAATGACAAGCATCCAAAGCCCAATGGCACAGAGTAAGCATTCTCCATCCCAAGTGAATTAAAGACATAATAAACATTAAACTTAAGCAAAGCAGAAATCCAGTAAGGCAGACACCACACCTTATCTCTCCATGTCTAGTATTTTGGTTCATGATGGCATTATCTAGACTCCAAAGGACTTGCACAGTCCTGCCCTTATAGTTCCTCTGCCTACAACACACAGCTCTTAAGCTGACTTCCGTAGGTGACTAAAGCTGTCCTTGACAGAAGGCCCATGTTTGTGTTGTTACCAGCATCCTAGGGGCTTCACTGCCACTCATAATTCACCTTTATGACTTCGAATTCTACCTTCTCAGGAAATCTATGAATAGAATCTGCCACTGGTATATACACTGACTAATACCATAGGCTTTCTGAAACCTTGGAGCAAGTATTCAAGAAACTTTGAGTGTTACTATTCTTCCTGAATGCAAAACCAGCATTACATAGGTGGTACCAAATTTTATTGCCCGCTCAATATGAAGCAACATCCTACATGCTTTGTACGATGAGTACAGTAACTTCAAATGCTTAGTCAGAAATACCTCAGTATGCTGGGCGGTGGTAGTGCACACCTTTAATCCCAGTACTTGGGAGGCAGAGGCAGGTGGATTTCTGAGTTTGAGGCCAGTCTGGTATATAGAGTGAACATCAGGACAGCAAGGACAACAGAGAAATCCTGTCTCAAAAAACCAAAAAAAAAAAAAAAAAAAAAAAAAAAAAAGAAAAAGAAAAAAGAAAAGAAAAAAGAAATACCTCGGTAAACATTTCCCTGTGTAGCCTTATTCCAAAAGGGTACCAAGATGTTCTCTCTTCCCTGGCACTCTCCTTTTAAAGAAATTCTTTTCAGATGTTTGCATTTTTATGCTTAGTAGCTTTTGAAGAACATGTCACACTCTCAAGAAACTTTTCCTATTATCACAGTGAGATTAATTTCTATAATAATTACTTTGTCTTAGCTTTAAATTCAGTCGTGCTTCTTGCTTAAGCAAACTGCCCATTTTGATGTCTTTTTGCTCACTGTAAATAAGACTAAAGGCAGTACATGATAACCATCCCCCATCCTGAACACTATGCTAATCTTGAATTTGTTTAACATAATAACTCAGCCCATTACTTTTGAACCTAGCCTCACTCAGGTTTTCCAGAATCTGGCAAAATCTAGCATGATTGCCAGACTATAACATGAATAACCTCTAATGCAATTCCTAATAGAATCTTTGGTCACCTCTGAAACCTCAAGAGCACACCTCTATCTTTTATAAGCCTTTATATCTTTGATGGTATGCTTGTATCTCTTCATTAGGCAAGGAGTCAAACAGGAAATAATAGAGGAACCTTCAGCTGTCCCTGAATGGCTAATGGTCAGAATGTGATTAAATGTTCGGGAAGCTGCAGTAACATTCCACCTGCTACATCAAACTGAAGGTTTCCTGATGATAAGTCTGTCTCTTCAAAGCTCTGACTTCTTTATATCCTTTGCACTGTGACTTTGAAATTTTCCTGTGAGTTTTACAACAGGATCATGGAAGAAGCACCCTGAAAGGCACCTCTGGGGTACGGGAAAATCAATAGCCCATGAATATATACCAACCTCATAAATACTGCTGAGAAACTTGTAAATATTGGGAAATTTTCATTGAATAATAGTGGCCAGGTTTTTTACATCCCAGTGGGCCAGGGAACAGAGATCTTGGCATAGAATTGGAGGTAGGTTACAACACAGTAGTCCAATCCCATCCTACAAAGCCTATGTCTTCCAACACAGTCCCATGTCCAAAGATTCTACAGCCTTCCAAAACAGTACTATCAACTATATACCAAGAGGTCACACAGGAGCCTGTGGGACACCATATTTATCTTACTTAAGATTTCTACTGCTGCAGTATAAACATGATAACCAAAAGCAACTTGTGGAGGAAAGGGATTTTTGTCTTACACTTCCACATTACAGTCCGTATATCATCAAATGAAGTCAGGGCAGGAACTCTAAAAGAGAACCAGGAAGCAGAAAGTGAAACAGAAGCCAAGGAGGAAAATTACTTACTGGCTTTCTCAGCTTGCTTTCTTATACAACTCAGAACCACCATCTCAGGAGTGGCAACATCAAAAATGAGCTAGACTCTCCATTGTCAATCACTAACTAAGTAAAAACTCCATAGACAACTCTACAGGACAATGTTGTAGGATTATTTTCTCAGTTAAGAATCTGTCTTCCCAGATATGTCTAGATCTCTGTCAAGTTAATAAAACTTGAAAAAAAAAAAAACCAGGACACTATTTAAACCATAGCAATATAGGAAATGTTACTGAGGTTTGAGTCGAAACAGATGTAGTACACTTCTTAGCACAAATAGAATTTTCATGTTTATTAGTGGAAAGGAAAGCTTCTAAACAGAATTTATACAGCAGGTTACTTTCATAATAAATTGTGGTATTTTACTGTGCCTGTATGTAAAAGCATTAGCTTCAGTATAGTTGTCTAGATATTCAAATTTTAAATTTGGATCACAGTTATCAACAAGTAATAGTTGATTTGGAAAAAAAAATCTCATTTGCTTACATTTTTTTTACCTCTAGAGAGATGAAAATATTGCAGAATTACTGAAAGCTAATTTTAGTACTGCTGACTTTTCCCTCTCTCAAACAGTAGAATGGCTTATTTGAAATGAACCTTACTGTTATAATTACAATAGGAAGGGTGGTAGTTTTTAACTAACCAAACTTTTTTGAAGCCATAAGACCAACTCAGTGAGCATCTGAATAACTGTGTGTCACAGAAAAGGAATTTGGCATTTCTCTTTGGGGCATACCCTCATATATTCCAGGAAGAAATGAGAAATGAGGAAAATGGAGCAGAAAATGGTATCTGAATGTTGGCCCATGTTGAAAAGACCATGTGTAGTTCTCAAGGTTGAAGAAGCACTGAGGTTCATAATCCACTCAGGAGGAGGAGCCCAGTTATCACCACAGGTGTACAGTCATCACAAGTATGCAGTCACCACATGTGCGCAATCAACACAGGTGTGTGGTCATCACAGGTGTGTGGTCATCACAGGTGTGTGGTCATCACAGGTGTGCAATCACCACAGGTGTACAGTCATCACAGGTGCACGGTCACACAAGTGTGCAATCACTACAAGCATGCAGGCACCACAAATGTACAGTTGCTCCTGAAGTGCTTGAAAGCATGAACTCTATGGCACAACCCTCATAAAAACAGAAGCTTCAAATTTAATCTACACAACCTATGAATGGAATTGGCTATGCTCCTATGCTGTCTGATTGCACACACACACACAAAAAAAATACACATCTCTAAAGAAAGGTGACAAATTATTCCTGCAGTTTTCATATAACAGAACTACATGGAACTTAAAGTAACAAGACATATTAAGAATTGCTAAAAGCCAAAACAGTAAGTCAATAAAAATAGATCAAAAACATAATTATTATAGTGTCAGGGTTATGGGCAAGAGAGATGCCTCAGCAGTTAAAAGCACTTGGTGTTCTTCCATAAGACCCATTTCAACTATTGGTGCCCTTATGGCCATTAACAACCATATTTAACTCCAGATCCTGATTGACTTCTGATGACTTCTTTTGTCTCTTTGGGCACCAGTCATACATGGGGTGTACAGACATTTACACTGGCAAAACACCCATACTCATAAAATAATGATAAAAATTAAATCATTATGTTGGGCTAGTTTAGCAATCAGTCATTGTACTGAAGATAGTAAAGAGCAGAGTGGAAATTTTAAAGCTTAAATAATATAAAAGGAAAAAAATGAACATAAAATTTTAAGGTTCCAGAAATGAAATTAAGAACTCAACAAAAAGCTCAAAAATTGAGGTAATCTGCCTCCCCCCTTTTCTTTCAAAAGAAGGGGAAAAGTCAATAGAATGGAAAGAAAGCTGTGAAAAAATGTTAAAAGACAAGGAACATGAGAAGATGTCCAATATATAAAGTTAAAATCCAGAAAGAGAGAGAGAGAGAGAGAGAGAGAGAGAGAGAGTACAAAAGAGTACACAGTCCTTACGAGCATCAGATAGGAACATTGTATCCCACATCTGTTATTCACTCTGTGCTGTTTTGACTTGTTTCACTCATTAGCTGGTTTGTGGTTCCTTTGCTTGATGGGTACTCTGGTTATGACTGAAAACAGATGACCCTGTAACTGCGTTACTGAGTTTTGTTTAGTTTCCTGATCATGTCAACTCCTTGCTTTTCGAGATACTTGGCTTTGTAGAGATTCCCAAATAAACAGGCTAAACGATCAGATCAACTTTGCCATAAGCAGTAGGAATATTCTCTCAGGTACAACTTTAGGTGAAAAGATTCACTTATTCAATTTCTCTGTGGTTGTACTTCCTTACATTGTTTTTCTACTGGTGAGCTTTCTATCTGTCACAAAAATCAAAACAGAAGGTAGAAAGGATAGCATTTTCTTTTGATAATTGCAATGTCAATATTACGCCAGGAGAGACCCAGAAGGACCTTGAAAGTTGCAACTGATGTTTCTGTCCTTCTAAGAAATGGCTTCCACAGGTAGGTCTCCATGCTAGTGTCTTCCCAGTGCTATGTTACCCTGAACTCTGCAGACACACAGCAATTAGACTTAATGCTGGGAGAAACTTTTGGAGGAAGGCCTGGGGACTATTCTGAGTATGAGAAGCCCAGAGTCATGATTCTTTTTCTCTGGAAGTGGGAAGTGGTGTCTTCAGAGGACAGGCACTCTGGAGTAGGAAGGATGACAGGACTTTTAGCAGAGACTATGACATTCCAGTTTACAACTCCACACACACAGCTTGCCTTTGTAACAGAGCTCCCACACATACAAATCTTAACATTTATCTTTGGAGAAACTCTCAGCTCAGTTGCTTCCTGGAATTTGTCATTTCCCATTATGTAGAGTTTTTAAGTATATATTATTGTCAAAAATATGACTTATCAACTAATAATGCTGCACTATCCATCATGTGATTCCTCTCCATGTCACCACATGAGTGGAGAAGCCAATTTACAACCAACCACACATTTTGAAAAGAAATCATTTCGGCAAACAAATCTGTTCAATCTCAATATTTAATGATTTAGAATTAAAATCAACTTTTTGAGATTAGATTAATTATATTTAAACAGTAGTATTGTGTTTCAAAACATCTGTATTGCATTTATTTAAAGAAGAAAGAATACAGACAATGACCCAAAGATAGGCTTTGTCAATTAGAACATGTTATGTCTAAAACATAACATGTTCTTTTGGGTCTGAAATTGTTTCTTATGTATACCAAATATATTTCATCAAAAAGAAATAAGTGTAATATTACTAAAGAGATACTCTATGGTGTTTTCTTTTAAGAAATCTTTGAAAGGCTGAGTTTTACACTTATCGAAGATTTCAAGACAAATTAGCCCATTGCATACATTCAGTAGCTATAATGCATATGAGGGGCTCCCTTACTGGGAAGTGCACACATTAGAAAACCTCTGTGCTCTAACAGGAATCATAGAGAACATTGTGATAGATAACTATATACTAACAGAGATCATATAGACACCATACAGGATGTCTATATGATATATGTTATACTAAAAGATATCCCACAGAAAACTGTAAGAGACAGCTGCCCCTTGAAAGAAGTCATACCAGTGAATGGGGTGGCTGCATATTACAGAGATTATACAGAGCACATACAGGAATACTATATGCTGACAGTGGTCTTAGAAAACATTGTCCTAGGTTAAATTTTAACAAGTACTTTCTTCTTATCTTTTTTAGTGTTCTTTCTTCCTTCTTTCCTTCCTACCTCTTACTCATTCTCTCTCTTCTCTCTCCTCTCTCTCTCTTGAGACAGGATCTTGACCTTGAAATATTCCTGCCTCAGCTTCTAAAGCTTAACTAATACTTTAAAACTAGTAAAGAGTGTCTTGTGATATTTTTAAAGATAACATGCTCCACCATGTTCATAGCAGCCTTATTTATAATAGCCAGAACCTGGAAACAACCCAGATGTC
>NW_022196892.1:1232140-1252885 GCF_008632895.1 Mastomys coucha | reverse complement strand
AAATATCTAAAATAAAAAAAAAAAAGAAAAGAAAAGAAAAAAAAGAAAATCTCCCACAACACCCAGAGGAAGCTCCACTCCCAGGCGCTCTAACATGCCCTGGATCAGAGGTGAAGAGGACACAACATCTGTCCCAACACCCAGAGTAATTGGGACCTGTGGACCCAGGCACACAGGAACTCTGCCAGCCCAGTGGCTTGGGTTGCTTCAGGTCTGTCTGGACTGGCTGGTGCCCTGAGCAGACCTTGGGCACAAAGTCTGCAGTCATTTCCAAAACACCCAGAGGAAGCTCCACTCCTAGGTGCTCTAACAAGCCCAGGAACACAGGATCTCAGAGTCACAGGATCACATAGACAGCTTGACTCTCAGGAGTTCTGACACAATCAGGTACACAGGAAGGTCAGGCTCCAGTCAGATTTAGCAAGGGCAGGTAGCAGTAGAGATAACCAGATGATGTGGGGCAAGTGTCAGAATATAAGCAAAACAAACCAAGGTTACTTGGCATCATCAGAACCCAATACTCCCACCATTTCAAGTCCTGGACATACCATCACACTGGAAAAGCAAGATTCAGACATAAAATCACTTCTCATGATGATGATACAGGACTTTAAGAAAGACATAAATAGCACCCTCAAATAAATACAGAAGAATACAGGTAAACAGCTAGAAACCCTTCAAGAAGAAACACAAAAATCCCTTAAAGAACTACAGGAAAACAGAAACAAACAGTTGAAGGAAATGAGCAAAACCATCCAGAATATAAAAATTGTAATAGAAACAATAAAGAAATCAGAAAAAGAGACAACCCTAGAGATAGATAACCTAGAAAAGAGATCAGGAGTCATAGATACAAGCATCACCAACAGAATACAAGAGATAGAAGAGAGAATCTCAGGGGTAGAAGACACCATAGAAAATATTGGCACAACAGTCAAAGAAAATGCAAAAAGCAAAAAGCTCCTAACACAAAACATCCAGGAAATCCAGGATGCAATGAGAACACTAAATCTAAGGATAATAGGTATAGAAGAGAGTGAAGACTCCCAAGGTAATGAGCCAGTAAATATCTTCAACAAAATTATAGAAAAAAACTTCCCTAACCTAGAGAAAGAGATGCTCATGAACATACAAGAAGCCTATAGAACTCCAAATAGACTGGACCAGAAAAGAAATTCCTCCCATCACATAATAATCAAAACACAAATGCACTAAAGAAAGAAAGAATTTTAAAAGCAGTAAGGGAAAATTGTCAAGGCAGGCCTATAAGAATTACACCAGACTTCTCACCAGAGACTATGAAAGCTAGAAGGTCCTGGGCTGATGTCATACAGACCCTAAAGAACACAAATACCAGCCCATTCTACTATACCCAGAAAAACTCTCAATTACCTTAGATGGAGAAAACAAGATATTCCATGACAAAACAAAATTTACACAATATCTTTCCAAAAATCCAGCCCTACAAAGGATAATAGATGGAAAACATCAACATAAGGAGCAAAACTACACCCTAGAAGAAGCAAGAAAGTAATCTTTCAACAAATCCACACAAATCTAATTCTACCTCTTACAACAAAAACAACAGGAAGTAACAATTACTTTTTCTTAATATCTTAATATGAAAATTAATATCCAACATATCCTAATCAATTGAAATCCAAAAATATGAGGAATTAGAAATTTATTGACTGTCATCCAATGGTCTCTCTAATTTGGTAATTGGAGAAATAGATCCAATATTGTACAATCCATATACTCTTTCAGCTTATTTGTTCGTGACAATGCCTTGCTGTGTACAACATAATAGTCTTGAGATCTTGCTTCTTCTATCTCAGCCTCTCTATTAGTAGTATTGTTTATTTAATTTTATACTATTATTTTACACTATACTATGGTTTTCAGAACAGCTTACATAATTTAAAAGTAATTATATACCCAAAAGAAACATAGATAATTAAATTAGGGTGGGGGGGTTGTAAGAGAACAACAGGGTAAGACTGAATGCTTTGCTTAACATTTGTAACTCTTTTATCAAGTTACCACAGTAAGAGCCATGATTTTAAGCTCTACTAAATATAAAGCAAACAAATAAACAAAAACACTTTATATATTTATGTTCATTTAAGAAAATATTAGTAGTGATGTAATATTTTGAAATATACAGTTAGTACATTTAGAGTTATTTAAAATTTTTATTGAGAAAAACGTATGTATTTTCAGTATTGCCGTAGACAAGCATCTACATAAGACTGTTAAATTGTTGTTTTATATCAAACAACTTTTTTAATACTCATTTTATTGTTATAATATTTTGTAAATTTTAAGGAATATGACAAAAAAGATATTGTAGGTATTGAGGGGGTATCTCTGGGAGGAGTTGGGGTACAAAAGGAAAACAAGAATGTGATTTAATTCTATTTACTTAAAATATGTTTTTAAATATTAACAAATTCAGATAAATTGAAATCATGTAACGTTTCTCATTACAATGCAATAAAACTTTAAAAAAATAAGAAAATTTGCATAATTGTTACTTGCTATATTCATAGAACTATAACCCTGCTAGATAAATATTAGATATTCTACATATTTTATAAAATAAATGTTATTCTTATTTAGAAGGAAGTCATGTTTTGAATCAAATTTTTAACCTTACAGTATTAAAACCAACAAACTGTTCAGAGCATAGACCACCTGCTATTTGCTAAAAGTGGGTCATAGTTTAAAACCTGAGCAAAACCTCAAAGAAGGAGATTAAGAAGGGGTCAGCAAATATTTTTCCATAATAGGTCAGACAGTGAGTATTTTAGGCTTTGTGTACCATATATCTATGTCATGGCAAATTAGCTCTATGTTACAATAGATAACTAAGCAGGCATAGCTGTATTCCAGTAAAACACTGTTACCAAAGCAGGCCACGACCATGAGAACAGTATTTTTTTCTAAACCATGGTTATTCCTGTTTGGTAAGCAGCTTGGTTACAAAAACCCCAATCATAGCAATAAACCCATGAGTGAACCTAGAGAAGAGATGGCTATGGTATATGTAGAGACATAATTAAAATTAAACTCTCACAAGCTGTATGTAATCCATATCACCAGTGGATAAAAGCACAGAGGACTTGGAGATTTCGGCAAGTCATTGTCAGTAACCAATAGAAAATGGGCCAAGCATATAAATAGACACATCAAGCAAGTGCAAATGACTTTAGAACACAAAATATATCTTAATTAAGAAAGAGGTCATTTAAAACTACAGTGACTTGATTATTCCGAAGATATGAGAAGGAAGGCAGTGAGAGTGTAAACTGATGCTAACTCTTGAAAGAGAAATTTAGTAATGTTTACCAAAGTCACAACTTCATATGCCTTTACTTAGCAATTTTATGGCTAGGAATTGTGTGTGTGTGTGTGTGTGTGTGTGTGTGTGTGTGTGTGTGTAATATGTGTGGCATATGTGCACATGTTAGTGAAAGTTTATGCATCTGTGCACACAGAGGCCCAAAAAGGATGCTGGGGGACGTACTCTATCACTGGCTGTTTTATACCTTTGAAACAGGCTATCTCACTGAATCTTGGACTAGGCTGAAAGCCAATAAGACCCATGTTCCTTTCTTCTCTAGCTCCAACAACACTGGGATTACAGACACAGACTGTCTAACTCTTACATGAGACCTGGGATGCAAACACAGGTCTTCCTGCTTATGCAGGAAGCACTCTGACTCATTGAGTCATCTTCTCAGCCTAATAATCCAGGATTTTTTCCCTAAAGTTATCTAAATTTCATTTCCCGTCACTGTGATAAAATATCCTTCCAGATTACAGTTCATTGCGGCAGGGAGGCATAGCAGCAAGAGCTCGAGAGAATGGGGCACATTTTCATCCCACAGTCAAGAGCAGAGAGAATGAATTGGTGCACACATGCTCGCGCCCGGCTCTTCACTTTCTCTACTCTTACACAGCCCAGGATCTCTTCCTTATCTAGGGGATGATACCACACACAGTAGATGGGCCTTCACATCTCAATGCATTTAGTTAGGAAATCCCTTCACTAGCATGCCCACCAGCCAACCTAAACTAAAGATTTTCTCGTTAAGACTCTTCTGGAGTGATTGGACACCCTTACAGGAAATATGTAGTTGTTCTTGTAAGAAATGGCATAATGTACAAGTTTATTCACTGCAACATGGTTGCAGTACAACAAAGACGAAAGGCTATCATTAAGGAGGTAAGGAGTGGAAAGTACACACCCTTCGCAGAAGAATGAGGATGTTCATGGGGTACCAACAAAGGGTTCTCTGAAAGTATTTGAAAGAAAACCAAATGACAACATTGTATACATAGGATACTACCATTTATGTCAAACACATTATAGGCCAAGACATAACTAGATAGATGCAGACATACCACCTATAATGTATGAGCATTGTATAGACTAATGAGCTTTGGGCAGATAAAAAGAAACAGATATCATTGGTTTCTTATAAGATGGGGAAATGGACAGCTGAGTTTCAAAACTATTCAGAAATATTGCAGTTTCAGGTTTAAAAAATAGGACTGCAAGGGTTTTTGGTTTTGTTTTTTTTTTTTTTAACCAGAAAGTGGTTAAAGACTATTAATCACTCAGAGTCAGAAAGCCAAAAGTAATAGGGCAGAGCCTTTTGGTATAATGCTATCTTTCTTGTCTTCCCCATATGCTAACTTAAACTCTGACTGGGTTCTCTAACCTATTCGGTAGTACTAGCTAGAACCAGGAGAAGCAGAGAAGGAAGAGAGCTGTAAGAGAAATGTGGTAGATTTTCAGACAGACCAGCTCCTAGGTACACACAAGGACCTTGACCAATCTGCACGGCTATTGCCTTTCTCTTACCCTTGGGGTTCCTATCACATCTCCCCTAACCCCTACCTCCCCACCCCATCTCATGCTCACACTCCTTTCTGAGTCAAAGAGCATCATCATAACATGATAACATGGGTGGGCATTGTTTCTGACCTCAATAAGGCTTGATAAGAACCCAGAAGTGTTTTCTCCCACTTCGAGAAGCTTATCTAAAGATGAATCATCTCTCCCTCCACCACAGTTTTTGTTTAGTTATTATTTTACAAGCAAATATTTTAAGTATACAACACTGTTTTTATTAACCAGCTGTTCTATCCTTTCCTTTCAAAAATTGGTATATTCCCTCCTCCACAGGGTCCTGTAAACCCTCTCGAGTGCCTTTTCTCAAAGATTACCAACTGTATTTCTTTGATCAGTGCCATGATCTAGCAGCTGCCTTGGACTTTTGATCCGAGCTCCTGGAGTAAAGGCCCAAGTGCTCTTCGTAAAATCCCTCTCAAACTTGAATTCATTTTAACCGATTTTTAGTTTATCTTGCTTGAAGATCATTCTTCTCCTCAGGGGAGAAAAATCAAAGCAAAATCAAAGTTGGGTGGCACTGCCTTTCTGCTCATATTTGTGAAACACTGCGCATCTGTCCCAAGCTGGCCTAGCTCCCTCTGAGCTGCTCTGAGTTGCAAATGCAACTTGCTATGCCCTTTTAACTCTTTGGAACAAACACACTCCAGTGGCACCAGGGCTTTCTAAAGGCTCCCATCTGCTCTTTCCTGTGGGTGTTTCATTTGTTATCTTTTGAGGTAAGTGGGTGAAATCGTTGACTCCCATAGTTTGCATAAATAAAAAATCTACTGTCAGATCACGGGTCATGAACACAGACAAGCATTTGAAAAACCCATTCTGAAACAATAGAAATTATCAGAGGAAAGCCAAAATATGTGGAACTTTATTCACTTTAGTAGCCTTTGTGACTTTTCCCTAACAATAGCAAAATGCCTGGTGGGCACACCATGCCATGCCTCCAAAATTTCTTTGTTTTTTTTCTTTCTTTCTTTTTATAGAAACAAAGCTCTGTGATTTTTCTGTTTCTCTCTTCTTTCCTTCTGGCTTTAGACTTCATTAATGCAAAAGGTTAACAAAAATTTTTAATCTCTTTCTGTGAGAGTTCAGACATCTAGCTAAGAGGATCATATATTTGACCTTAGACAATGGCTACCTTTAGCATTTGTACTTGTTCTTGTTGGCTCTCTCATGGACTCTCACATGACTATCATATCTCTCTCACACATATGACTATCAAAGTGCAAGAAAGGAATTATAAAAAAAAAACATTCTTGTGAAAATAGTTTTTTTTAAATCAAGGTAAAACTAGCTGGACAGTTGGAATAGATCATCAGAAAAAAAATAAACCTTCTTTTTCCTCATGATCTCTCAGCTGGAAAAAAATTCAGCAAAAAGAACAATAGCCACCTATTTTTATCTCAGAGACCTACCCTGGCCTTCTGTGTGTGTGCAGGAAGATATATCTCCCCTGTGTGCTTGTTGCACTTTGCCCATCCACTGGGTTCAGGCACTTCTTCTTTTCTCTCTCTTTCATACAAGTAACTTTCCAAGTTCTAACATTTCCAGAGAAAAGAAAACTTATTGTCTAAGCAGTTTGATTCAATATAACACACACACACACACACACACACACACACACACTATAAACCTCAAAGCAAGAGAGTTAGTACTATGTACTAACATCTTTTCTCCAGAAATATCAAATAAATTGGGTTTTCCTGACTTTCTTAGAAAATATTTTTTTCTTTTAATTTCTCCCCTTCTCACAATGGACTCCCAATTCTTTCATCCTTACTTGCTCTGCCTTCCATTCATTCTGGTTTTCCACCTCAAGGACAGCCTGGGCTAAACCAGTCAGGCATGACATAAAAGCAAGAGTGGCACAGTTAATCAAACCGTAGCCTTGATACCCTCTATTTCCTAGTAAGTCACGTTGACCATTTCTTAATCTAAATTTTAATTCTACTGGAACACCTCTGTGTATTTTAGTGAAAGGAATATAAATACCAAAGTTAATAAACATCCCCAGATAAAAAGCTATCAAGTTTAGAGAAAAATTGATGACTATGGTTGTTACAAAGAAAAAACCTACTGCCCTTTTCTTGAGGTTGACTTAGAAACAATTAATTTGGGATGACAAGCATCTGAGCACCTTGATATTTGAGCCTGATGAGCTTTTCTGTGGACAGCAACTCTGTCCTCTGGGTTATAATACCAGATGCCCAGGTCACTTTTCAGGGACAAGACCCTTGTTTTTCAGCACAATGATGCTGCATTTGGTCTGCAGATACCAGTAGCATCCTCACATGGGCACCAGTCTCCTTTAAGCCTTTAATAGTGGGCTGAAGATGCCTACCAACTGCCAGGATCAGATGCCTTGGAAGGAAACACCAATACAATAAAAAATAAAAAATGTTAGCTGTGAAGTTTCTGAATGAGCCTAGCCCATGATTACAAAAAGGACACAGATATTTCTTCTTATTTTAGGCCACCTTCTGTCCTCATCTTTCCTACCCTAACCTGTAATTCTGTTACAGAGACATCTTTAGTTTTGTCTAGTCTTGACCCTAGCAGCAATCTCACTAGGAAGGTAAGCGATGGTGAGCTAAAGCAAGCAGTGAAGCAAGAATGTGCTTACACGCTTTAGAAAGAGTCCACCTCACCTGGCACTGAGAGCCCCAGCTCAGCAGACACAGGGTTTGTATTTTTCCTCTTCCTGTTGTCCCCTCCCTTTGCCAAGCCTTGTGTGAGCATTTCCAGGAAAAGAGTGTGCTTTGCTTAGGAGGCCATTTTACACAGGATTCAGCCTTAGTAGATGTGTCACATGCAAGAACATGTGTAGGGACTAAGCACCTGTGAAGCTGATAAGAATACTATGGGAAGGTTAACAGCTGGCATTCTGCATATGCTTTCCCTGGCAAGGAAGTCCATGACACTGGTCTCAATTAATCCAGCTATAGCTCATTGCCAGCTCTTGTTCTTTGCACCCCATTTTGGGGACCCTCAGCCTAGTCCACCTGGAGAGACATTCCTTTGCATTCATCTCTACCACTGAGTGCCTTTATGGCATGGTCAGAGGGACCCTACTGTTACATACGGTGGTGTGTGTGTGTGTGTGTGTGTGTGTGTGTGTGTGTGTGTGTGTGTGTGTATGTATTCTCTAATTCTGGAGGGACCTATTGGTCAGTTCTTCCTGGAGCTAGCCTCCTAGCTAACAACTCAACTCCCTAGCTATAAAAGGCTGATTTCTGACAGGGGACCCTATGCCTCTATTCTTCAGTCATTGAATAAAATTCTTCCTCTCTCCTTTATCTCTTGTGCCTTGACTTGATTAGGTATGGAAAGAACTGAACCATTATCTGTGTTACAGGATGAGAACACTGCAAATTATTCTAGCTCAAATAATGCTCAGAAAAACAAAGTCTGCCCATTGTCTCACTGCAAATAAAACAATGTGGCCTGTTAAGAAGGCTACGCTTTGAGCTCTTATATTCTATTACTGTGTGTTTAAACATTATTTGAAGCATATGCAGACTTTTATTTAAAGTTTAGCAAAAATCATGAAAATTACACTTTATGTTTAAATTTATCATAGTTTCAAGACAATTAGGATGCATGTTATATGTGAGTTGGTTACCTTTCTCCTAGGCTTGGCTCCCATTTGTCCACATTATTACCCAGAACCTGGTCCAGTGGCTGTGAATACAGTAGAAAAGTAGTGAATTCTTAACTGTGTCTACATGGTAGCCATTGTCTTATATAATAGTGATGTCCACTCTGCAGGAGTAATCTGGATGCTGAGTTATCATCAGATCTTTTTCGCTTAAGGACATAAATGACTTTGGTGGGAGACATAGGTCTTCTCACATACATAGGAAACCTGGCCTTCATCTTCCAGGGAACAGACCCTTCCAGATAGTGAAGCACTAAATTCTAGTATCCAATGCCCTCTGAGCTTTGGTACATGGCTCAACACATCCATACTTCTCCTGACACTTTGGATTTTCTCCCTGAGTCTCTGGCCTCCATGGCTAACTTAAGAGGTCTGACTTTTTCACACACCCTCCTCCCCTGAATCTGCTAACATTTTCAATTTTTCTTTTTCCACTCCTTTTCTCTTAAACACTTGAGCTGTCTCATGTGTCCATTTTCAAAATTCTTTTATATTTTTTTTACACTCCAGATTTATTCCCCTCCCAGTCCACCCTCTGACTGTTCCACATCCCTCCTTATCAGCCACCTGTCTCCACGAGGATGCCCCCCGCCCCCGTCACCCTACCAGTCCTCTAAATTCCCTGGGGCCTCTGGTCTCCTGAGGGTTAGGTACATCTTCTCTGACTGAACCCAGACCCAGCAGACCTCCACTGGTTATGTGTCGGTGGCCTCATATCAGCTGGTGTATGCTGCCGGGTTGGTGATCCAGTGTCAGAGAAATCTTGGGGGTCCAGGTTGAGACTATTATTCCTCCTACAGGGTCGCCTTCCTCCTCAGCTTCTTCCAGCTTTTTCCTAACTCAACCACAGGGGTCAGCAGCTTCTGACCATTGGTTAGGTGCAAATATCTGCATCTGACTCTTTCAACTGCTTGTTGAGTCTTTCGGAGGGCAGCCTTGGGGCCTCCCTTTGAACTGGATCCCATTTTGGGCCTGTCGCTGGACCTTCTTTTCCACAAGCTCTTCTCCATTTCCATCCCCACAGTTCTTTCAGATACGAACAATTATGGGTCAGGGTTTTGACTGTGGAATAGCAGCCCCATCCCTCAGTCGATGTATTTCTGCTGGAGGTGGGCTTCACAACTCCCTCTCTCCACTGTAGGACATTTCATCTAGTATCTCTCCAACTGAGTCCTGAGAGTCTCTCAACTCCCAGGTCTCTGGTGTATTCTGGAAGGTCCCCCCAGTCTCCTACCTTCCAAGGTTTCCATTCTTCTGCTGGCCTTCAGGGCTTCAGTCCTTTCTTCCCACCAAATACCTGATCATGTTTCCCTCTCCTCAACCCCCATCCTATTTCCCTCCCAAGTATTCCCTCCATCCGTGGGACTGAAGGGTCCTCACTTGGGCACTTCAGTTTGTTGAACTTTTTGAGTTCTGTGGATTGTATCTTGGGTATTATGTAACTGGTTTTGTTTTGTTTTGCTGTTGTTGTTGGCTAATATCCACTTATTAGTGAGTACATACCACACATGTCCTTCTGAGTCTAAGTTACCTGACTCTGGTTGATATTTTCTAGTTCCATCCATTTGCCTGCAAAACTCATGATGTCCTCGTTTTTAATAGCTGAGTAGTATTCCATTATGTAAATGAACCACATTTCTGTACCCATTCTTCTGTTTGGGACATCTGGGTTGTTTCCAGCTTCTGGCTATCACAAAAAAGGCCACTATGAATATAGTGAAATACCTGCCCCTGTGGTATTGTAGGGCGTCTTTTGGATATATGCCCAAGATTGGTATTGCTGGGTCTTCAGGTAGAACTATTTCCAATTTTCTGATGAACCTCCTGATTGATTTCCACAATGGTTGTACCAGTTTGCAATCTCTCCAGCAATGGAGGAATGTTCCTCTTTCTCCACATCCTCACCAACATGTGTTGTACCCTGAGGTTTGATCTTAGACATTCTGATTGGTGTAAGGTGGAATCTCAGGGTTGTTTTAATTTTCATTTCTCTGAACACTAAGGACTTTGAATATTTCCTTTCTTAGATGCTCTAGATTCCTCTGTTGTGAATTCTTGGTTAAGTTCTATACCTCGTTTTTTGATTGGGTTGTTGGTTTTTTGTTGTTGTTGTTGTTGTTGTTTTGTTTTGTTTTTGGTGGTTAGCTTCTTGAGTTCTTTATATATTTTGGATATTAGCCCTCTATAGGATGTGGAGTTAGTGAAGATTTTTTCCCCATCTGTAGATTGCTAATTTGTCTTACTATGCCCTTTGCCTTACAGAAGCTTTCCAGTTTCATGTAGTCCCATCTATCAATTTTTGATCTTATACTATGAGCCATTCGAGTTCTGTTTAGGAATTTTTCCCCTGTGCCAATGATTTCAAGATTCTTGCCCACTTTCTCTTCTACTAGATTGAGTATATCTGGTTTTATGTGGAGGTCCTTGATCCACTTGGACTTGAGCTTTGTGCAAGGTACAAATAAGGGTCTATTTTCACTTTTCTTCATACATGCTGACAGCTGGAACAGCGACATTTATTGAAGATGCTTTTTTTTCCATTGTATATTTTTGGCTTCTTTGTCAAAGATTAAGTGTCTATAAATGTGTAGTTTTATTTCTGGGTCTTCAATTCTGTTCCATTGATCAACATGTTTGTCTCTGTACCAATACCATGCACTTTTTATCACTATTGCTCTGGAGTAGAGCTTGAGATCAGGGATGATAATTCCCCCAGCCATTCTTTTATTATTAAGAATTATTTTATTTTCAGATGAATTTGAGAATTGCTTTTTTCCATGTCTTTGAAGAATTGTGTTGGGATTTTGATGGGGATTGTATTGAATCCATAGATAGCCTTTGGTAGGATGTCCATTTTTACTACGTTAATTCTGTCAATCCATGAGCATGGGAGATCCATTCTCTGAGATCTTCTTCAGTTTCTTTTTTGAGAGACTTGAAGTTATTGTCATACAAATCTTTCACTTGTTTGGTTAGGGTTTCCCCAAGATATTTTATATTATTTGTGGCTGTTGTGAATGAAGTTGTTTCCCTAATTTCTTTCTCAGCTTGTTTATCATTTGTATAAAGGAAGGCTAGTGAGTTACTTGAGTTATTTTTCTATCTGGCCACTTTGCTGAAGTCCTTTATCACCTGGAGAAATTATCTGGTAGAATTTTGGGGGTGTCTTATGTACACTATCATGTCTTAGTCAGGGTTTCTATTCCTGCACAAACATGACCAAAAAGCAAGTTGGGGAGGAAAGGGTTTATTCAGCTTACTTCCATATTGTTGTTGATCACCAGAGGAAGTCAGGACTGGAACTCAAGCAGGTCAGGAAGCAGGAGCTGATGGAGAGGCCATGGAGAGATGTTCCTTACTGGCTTGCTTCCTCTGACTTGCTCAGCCTGCTCTCTTATAGAACCCAAGACTTCCAGCCCATGGATGGCACCACCCACAAGGGGCCCTACCCCCTTGATCACTAATTGAGAAAATGCCCCACAGCTGGATCTCATGGAGGCAATTCCCCAACTGAAGCTCCCTTCTCTGTGATAACTCCAGCCTATGTCAAGTTGTCACACAAAACCAGCCAGTACACTATCATATCATCTGCAAATAGTGATATCTCTATTTTTCTTTGCCAAATTGTATCCCCTTGATCTTTTTTGTTGTCTTATTGTTATAGCTAGTACTTTGAGTAGTATATTGAATAGATATGGGGAGAGTGAGCAGCCTTGTCTTCTCCCCAATTTTAGTGGGATTGCTTCAAGTATCTCTTTATTTAATTTGATATTAGCTGTTGGTTTGCAGTAAATTGCTTTTACTATGTTCAGGTATAGATCTTGAATTCCTGATCTCTTCAAATACTTTTAACATGAAGGGTGTTGTACTTTGTCAAATGCTTTTTCTGCATCTAAGGAGATGATCATGTGATTTTTTTTTCTTTGCGTTTGTTTATATAGTAGATTACATTAATGGGTTTTCATATATTGAACCAACCTTGCATTCCTTGGATGAGGCCTACTTGATCATGGTGAATGATGGTATTGATGTGTTCTTGGATTCAGTTTCCAAGAATTTTATTGAGTACTTTGACATTGATATTCATAAGCAAGATTGATCTGAAGTTCTCTTTGTTGGTTAGGTTCTTGTGTGGTTTAGGTGTCAGCATAATTGTGGCTTCATAGAATGAATTAGGTAGTGTTTCTTCTGTTTCTATTTTATGGAAAAGTTTGAGGAATATTGGTATTAGGTCTTCTTTGAAGGTCTGGTAGAATTCTGCACTAAATCCATCTATCCCTGTGCTTTTTTTGGTTGGGAGTTTTTAAATGACTTCTTCTATTACCTTATGGGATATGGGATATTAATGAGACTAGGAGCCCTAAAGGAGAGCCATTTCCCCCAGTAACACCTGGACCTTGTAACAAAAGACCTCGTTGCTCTCTGCTCCCTCATCAGGGACCTAGGAAGGCTGAAGCTCTATCTACCACCTGCCCAATTCTAACACATGCTCTGGCTGAAGTATGATTTCCCTTTGCTTTCCTTCCTTGTTCCATAAAAACTAATTGTAAGGTGGGAGGAGAGCTGGTGAGATGGCTCAGCGGGTAAGAGCACTGACTGCTCTTCTGAAGGTTCTGAGGTCAAATCCCAGCAACCACATACATGGTGGCTCACAATCACCCATAATGAGATCTGACGCCATCTTCTGGTGCATCTGAAGACAGCTACAGTGTACTTACTTATAATAATAAATAAATCTTTAAAAAAAACTTATTGGGGGTGTCCTTAGTATTTTACTCTTCAGTGTCCACCCACTCATGGTCAGCAATGAGGACCTCAGTACTCTGGTTTTCAGAGCCTGGATCCCTTTGGACCAACCTGTACTTCTCATCTTGTAACTGCTTTCTTTCCATCTTACTAACCCATCATGGAAAAAATATAGGTAGTTTCCCTGGCTATTCACAATGTACATTTGTCTTTAAAATGTTTACTAATATTGTTTAAAAGTATCGATGGAGGAGGGACACACACTGAGGCACGCCATAGCTGACAGAAAATGTAGTTCCAAGTTCCTGCCTATGGACCATACCCCTCCACATCAGCCACATCTGTCTTCACATTCCATTACAAACCTCTCTTCCAGGACTCCACTGCACTTCCTGATTGTTCCCACCTCACCACCACCCAAGAGGAAACTCAGAATTTGTCACTATGGGAATTGAGTACTTAAGATGAGATGAATCATGACTATAAAACACATAACCATCTTTCAATCATTTTTATGGTAATTTAATAATATATCTTATTAATCAATTTACATCAATTATATGCTCAAACATTATATGTTAAATAAATATACTGAACTATAATGTGCTAGGTTTTAAAATATCCTGGAATAAGTAAAAAACTATTCTTAAATTTTTCCTCATGTGCTATAGACTTCTCTAATGTGACTACTAGAAAATTCAAAGTTATGTGTAGTTAGCAAACTCTTTCTATTGGACAGTGACAATCTAGTACCTGGGGTCTCAGCTTCCCAAACCAGCATGTGATAGTTCACATGACATATTAGAAATGCAGTGATGTTTTAAACCCCAGAGATGAGGTATAAAGTCCCATAAAGAAGGGTATATAAACAGAGTCTCAGCTATGGTGTTTTTCCAGTCGAGCCTTTCCACTACTATTCGTGGAAATGTGCAGTTGCCCAGAACTGAATTTGGTTAAGGTGACAGTCCATGTGGAATGTTATATTCTCATAAGCTCAACCCTTCAGACTGGTTGTAGAAGAAATAGTCACTTTCAGGAAAGAATTATACTTGGCTTACTATTTAATTCAGAACAATTGAGCCCTGCCATCTCATTCTTTAGAGACCTTCCTAATTTCATACTGAGATACAATTGATTCTGATATTAAATTCTGTTTCTCATTTTTCCACATTGTTGAAAGTATGCAGTTAACTGTGATCAACAAAACTGCTTTGAATCAGTGTGGTTTCTTTGGTGTAGATGGGCATTTTAACATCACACTGGAAAGCACTGGGTTAGCAGTCAGACATGTTTCTTAGTACCATCCACCTGAACCAAAGCCAATTTAATTCAGTATGCACAACCAACTACATCCTAAAGCCTCTAAATGTTTTGACATTTTTTTAATTAAAAAAAACTGAGTGTGAGATTAATGAACTCACCCTGGATTGTTATCATCTTTACACTGATACATTCATGAAATATAACTTCAAATATTCTACAGGGGGAAGCACACAGGTACAAGTCCTGAGGGCTCAGGGGAGTTGGGATGCAGTTGTGTATCAGAGTGGGTTTCCAAGAGTGTTTTCAATCTTCTTGAGGGTCAGTTCATCATCAGGAAGGGCAAAAGTGGCACTTACCTCACTGATGAGGCATATGCAGTCTCTGAGTTACAGAAGTGACCTTTTTTTCCAGGCATTCTGAAAGAGCCTGCCTCCTTACAGTTAGTACTGGTCATGTGATCAGTTCTGGCCACTGGAATGTCAGCAACTTTGCTGTGTCATTTCCAGGTGGGTACACTTAATGATAAAAGCTAATACTCAACCTGTTTCTATTCAACCTTATGGATCATAGTAGGACACATCAACAGGAAAATGTGATACAATTATGCATGTTGTCATGCATGGCTGAAACCCAGAGTAGTTCTGCCCTGGAGGACTGCCTTGTGACTCCAAAAGACTTTCCAGATGCAAGAAACAGCATTTGATGCATTTGATGCATTAAAATTGGGGGTATTTGCTGCTCTTGTAGAACTTAAGTTGAATTAGCTGCTGTCATGGGGCTGTAATGATTTAATAAGATCGTATACATTAAAAATACATAAGCATCAACAGAGGAGGGCACGTAATAATATAGTGTAAAATTATAGTTTCTGCTTAGTACTTTGCTCATATTTACAGTTCACTTCAATAGATGGTTGCCTGTGATCTTGCTGCTATTGTTTGTGTTTAAATCTTAACTACTTGGTGTGTAGCTGTGTTCTCCAAAATGAATTATTTACTCCTGAAGAGAGGAGGGAGGTTTTTAAGACTCACAAAGTAAAAGAAACATCTCAGACAGCTCCAAACTTGTAAGGTTCTAACCACTGTAAGCAATTGCTGGGAAGAGGGAAACCTACAACTGGTGAGCAGCCTGTAACTGTCCAGGGAGCTCCAGGAACTGTCCAGGGAGCTCCAGGAACTGTCCAGGGAGCTCCAGGAACTGTCCAGGGAGCTCCAGGGACTGTCCAGGGAGCTCTAGGGACTGTCCAGGGAGCTCCAGGGACTGTCCAGGGAGCTCCAGGGACTGTCCAGGGAGCTCCAGGGACTGTCCAGGGAGCTCCCAGGGCACAGCTTTGATGAACTGTCGCCCACACAGGGGTGACTTCTCCAGTGATGAAGTTGCCTCCAGGACAGTGCTGCTTCAGGTTTTAGCTCATCATGCCAGCCTGCTTCAGCTGTCACATTTTCCAGTCAATGCCTCTTGCCATGACTTACTTAGACCAGAGAAGAAAGAGGTCCAGTATCAACATCTGTCATTAAGTGCTCCCATTTAGAAGTGACACAGCAACGTTACTCTTATCACATTGTTTTCCACTGTATGCAACGTGTTACCATGACAGAAATATCTTGATCTCTTAGTGTCGAATAAATGTCAGTCGGTGTATGGCGGTTAACCTGACTTTGTTCTGATGTAACCTGCAAGAGCCATTTGAACCTGTCCCATTTGCTTATTGTCTAGGTCACATCTCCTCCCCAACTGCCCTGGCTATGTATTCTACTCTGCTCAATCTGTTCCTGGGTTTGGCAACTTTCTTCCTTGCTTTGTGATGATGGAATGCTTCTTCTTTTATTCTTGGCAAATAGGTTAGCTGCCATGTAGACTCTAAATTATGTATGAAACACAAAGCAGAAATTCTCTGGAATCTCTGTCAGGTGCTCCAATATTGCAATTTAACCAGTTTTTACATACTGACATATAAGGTTTGGCTCTTCATCATAAGCAAAAATAAATAAAATAATAAAATAAAATATTTTTAAAGTGGTAATAATGTCCAAGACCACAAAAAATGAACTAAAAGTAGAGAAGGGAAATTATATTGTGAATATTCGTGTATTAGTTGTTAAAGATGAGAACAGGAGACAGAAACAGGTCAAGCACAGAGCAATGAGGACCTAGAAATTGAGCAATTCTAAGTCTTGTCTTTGGCAGGAAATGCAAGCAGTATTATAGCCAGACATATTGATTTATGCCCTGCTGAAGGCCAGACATGCCAGAAAATGATCTGGCCAGAGGCACTAGTGGTATACAAGAGAACCCACAATCCAGCCACGCATGGGGAGGCCAACTGTACTGACCATTCCTGACCTCGCCCGCCCCACCCCCAATGCCTCATCTAATGTTTACCATCAACCCTACTAAAAGCCCCAGAGGGTCAGTAGCCCAGTGCTATCTGGCTCTGAGGATCTACTCACAGCAGCAGTGCTTTTTGGATCCTTTGAACCTCCCATGTATGCACCCATAATAAACTCTTTTCTAAATGTTTACCCTCCTTGCAATCCATAAAATTTCTTTTTCAGATTTACAAGGCAAGAAGGACATGGAGCCACAGATTTGGTGGAAGTTTTGGGACTATAAGCTTCCAGAACCCCAATTCCTTAGTTAATCCTTCCTGATGTTGGAAAGCCTGTCATAGTCAAGTAGTCGGCCTTCTCCTCATTGTATTAATAGTTACATTATTTAATGTGCATTCATATGAGATTCATATGTCATGTGTGCACTCATATATATATATGTACATGTATATGAATGTATATGAAAGATGCTTTGTATAATTGTTACAGATACAATGCATATACATATATACATATTGTACATTTGCTAGATAGTTATTATATATGTGGTTTATTTCTGAACAGAAGAATTTGAGCAACTCCCCTAGATAGTTCCCTGGAACCAGTACCTAGGTGTGTAAGTAACACATAATTAAAGCAAAGGCATATGTAAACCTCTATGTGTCTGTGACTGTCAACAGTTACATAGAAAGATGCAGGGACATTAGAACCCCTTCACTCTGCCAGTCAGAATGTAACATTGCATGGCAACTCTGGAAAATATCATATTAGCCCTTTAAAATTAAGACTTGCTTTATTAAGCAATGCAGAAAGTCTACTGTTGGGTACCTAGCCCAAATGTGTGGGGAGCCGCAGCTGCCACCATATATATATATATATATATATATATATTGAACACCTGGTCTCCGGCCAGAGCAGAGAGCATTGTGATAATCAAGCCCTTAGTTGGAAAAGCTGAGTGCCTCCAGTTTGTGATGCAAGCTGGCATAATTTCCCGCAGCCTATTATGCTTTGCCACGTAGCTGATGCTGATTGGGACCAGGGAAATTATTTAACCCGCGAGGGCTGGGTCTAGAAAAGAGTAATAGTGATATTAAAGGAGAAGCTAGCTAAGAAAGAAGAAAAGATGAATGAATGATTCTGTAATACAAAGTTCCTGAATAAACTGCTTGGAGAAGGATTCGTGGTCACCTCCTATTTCCGCTGGTCGGTAATGTGGCAACACAAATGAATGAAACATGGAGTTCAGATAGTTTTATACCTATGTTTATTGAAGGATCAATCTCATTAGCCAAGAGATAAAAACACACTGACAGTAATTAAAAGAAAAAAAATGGTATATACAACAGTGACATATTATTAAGCATTGAAAAGAGGGAAATCCTTGTACCTGCTGCATACCATACTTAAACTCTGAAGGTATTCATAAATAAAATAAGGCCATCAAAAAAAGACAAATATATGATCCTAACTATATGCAGAATTTGCAGTAGCCAAATGTACAGAGGCAGGAAATGAACCAGTAGTTGCCAGTAGGTCAAAGTTACAGGATGGCAGTAATGGCTTCAGAGCATTGTGAATGTACTGCACACCACTGAATTGTACACTCAGAAATAGTTAAACCACAAATTTAATGTTGAGTATAAATTTGTACCACAGTGTTTATTTAAAAAATAGAAAGAAAAGCTATTGGTGCCACAAAGCAGGTGGAAACCACCAAGAAAAGTCCTGTATACAAGCTTATCACTCTTTCTACTGACAAGAGCAGGACGGCACCCATGAGGAAATGGGGGTGCTGGTGACAGCAGCCCCAGCGTGCCAGTCAAACAACTCAGTTGAAAGTGTCTGGCATCTAATTTACCTCCAATTTCCCAAGCATCCAGTGCTTTCCCACTTCACTGAGAACCTTTCATTTCCATGACTGCTCTGCCTGCAGAGTCTGGGAGATCTATGCAGCTTCGCTCCAGAGAGGAGGTACAGATGGCAACATTGCTTGTTTCCTTGTCCTCAGACCTTGCCAACCCATGTGGCTTCCTCTCCAAGACACCCATGTGTGTGACTCACACTCCTTTCTATCCTCTCCATTCATTAATTTGTCTGTCCGAGCCATATGGTGGGTGTATGTCAGTGTGGGCTCAGTTTCCTATGCTACTGCCAAAGTTAAAGGCAGCTCCAGAACCTAGGCAACTCACCTTCCACCTGTGGAGCTGACTAGGAGGCTGGATAGACATCTGAACTAGTAAAATAAAAATGGACAAACGTTAGCCTGCTCAAACCAGAAAATAACTCAGGACCTGTTGGCAGAGATAACACGTTCATTTGTATCAATCAGCATTAAAAATCATACCACAAGGCTGTTCAATGTTGGCTGAATCAGGAGAAGCTAGGAAATGTGTCTGTCAATGAGTGACCCCCTAAATGTACTGTGGAATACTGAAAGGGGTTGCTGTTAAGTGCCCATCAGAGGGCTGATTGGCTGACTGAATAAACATGGGCTGGGCAAGGTCTTGGCCTGCAGGCATAGTGACTTACTGGATCTGGTACAGCTGCTGTCCATCTGTGAACTGGCTGAACTGCTGCTGTCCTTGCTGGACCTCTGTCTGTGTGATCTGTTGGGCATTGGTAGCAAGTGCCCGGATCTGTCCCTGCACAACCTGGGTGCTTGATACAGTCTGGGCTAAGCGGATATACTGCAGCTGGCCGGCATTCAGCAGCACCGCGATCTGTTGGATCTCTCCTGTGTTGGTAATGATTGCCTGAATCACCTGCATGGTCTGTCTAGTACCACTCTGAGCCTGATGGGCCTGACCCTGAGGTTGGGCCTGTACAATCTGCACCTGCTAACCTTCTCCAACCGGCATGGTCACCGGTGTGGTCTGGCCCTGCTGGGGCTGCACAATGATGATCTGGTCAAATTGGATGGTAGACGTAGAACTGGTGGTCTGCTGGCTTTGCTGCTGTCCCTGGACCTGGACAGCAGCGGGCTGCTGCGTACTGGACGGGCTTCGCAGGAGTCATAGACTGGTGTCCTTCCTCCTGGTGCTTTGGAAGTTTCAGTTCATCTCTTGGAACAATATCAATGAAAAAGTCAAACTGATCAAATTTTGTAATTGCCATAGCAATATCATTCCTCTGAAGAGTACAATGTTTGTATCCTCTGTGTGGATCCAGGCTCAAAGAATCAACTCTCTCTATAGAGAACGGGTTCTCTATCAACATGCCACAGGTATGTAGTTACTGTGACACTGTATGAAACAGCAAGTAAATGAAACAAGCCTAAAAGTCCCTCAGCAATGAATGTATAAGGCAAATTTGACGTATACACACATGAAATATTAGGTGGTCATAAAGAATATGAAAGTGTGGCATTATAGGAAATGCATACAACCAAAAAGTATTATCTTAAGCAAAATAAACTAGGCTCAGAAAAGAAAAATACTACATGTCCATCTTACATGAATAAACTAGATTGAAATTTTTATTTCTGTATATATGCATATGTTTATGTATGTATTGATATACGTGTGTGTATTTGTGGGAGGAGAGAGGTCATGAAACTAAAAGGCGGTCATGAGCAGGGAGGAAAGGATCTTAAGGGAGGTGGGAATACAGTAACAAACACAGCAGAAGAGGGGTGCTAGGGAGATGGCTCTGTGGAAAAGTACTTGCCACTTAAGTATGAGAACCTGTGTTCAAATTCCCAAAACCAATGTAAAGGCCGATGTGGCAGTGCCAGTTGTAATCCCAGCACTCCTAAAACAAGATGGGTGTAGCCCGCGTGGTCCTCTCGCTGGGAAGAAGACACGCGGACACTCTAGGTTCCTTCTGCA
>NW_022196892.1:1209194-1227475 GCF_008632895.1 Mastomys coucha | reverse complement strand
AAGGGGCTACAAACCCCTCAGCTCCATTGGTCCTTTCTCTAACTCCTTCACTGGGGACCCTGTACTAAAGTCAAAATGGCCTAGAGGTGAAGACAGTTAAAATACCCAGAGCCTATCATCCAGCAGTTGCAGGGGTGAGATTCATGCTTTGCTCTGCCTAATTTCAGAGCATCTGCTCCCAGTAGCTGTGCATTATCCTCTCCAGTGCTAAAATATTCTGGGAGTCCAAGCCTAAATAGCCCTCCATGATAGCTCCACTTCAGAAGAGGTGCCAGAAGTCATTCCACAGATGGAAAGACCAAATGAGTGAGGGGGAGGGCAGGCTTTCTCTAGTCTATGAATCAAGTTTACCTTGGTCGTTAGATTATAGTACAGAAATGAAATCCCTCAGTCTGAATATTAATGTCAACAAGAAAATCTTGGCTGAGTAGATAAGATTGCATGCTGAACTCATGAAGGCATTCCACAGAGCATGAGTAAGATCATCCTGTTGGAGAGATTCATTAAGACTATTTGAACTATTAAGGGTTGATAATTATCATTAGCTCCCTGTTTGTATCTGCTTCTATAGGCAGTTTCCAGGTTGTTAATCAGATGTTTTTAAAGTTGGCATGGCAGTCAATGATTTAGAGATAAGGCTGTATTTTTCCCATAGAAATAATACAACAAATGCTTCCAAGGTAGCCTATTAAATCCCATTTAATACACAATAGTTAAAGTACAGTACACAAAAGACCACTTCCCTGCAATTTTAAAAATAAAACATTTAATAAAATGCCAAGCAAATTTTAATTCAGAAGTCCATGAATGGAGTTTGTTCTCTACCTGCACTTCAAAAGCAAAAGAGAGCAATATAAAAATCCATTTTCTAACAGATATGAATGTTTTCACCTGCCTTACAAGGCAGAACAAACTATAACTACATTTAGTTGTAAATAACTGATTTCATCACACATGTAGAGAACAGTTATATAAACCTGTTCAATTTTTATCATCAGAATATTTCTAATAACAAGATTTTCATTTTTGTACTTGGTATAAATGGGCTGTCATATCAAAATACCATGGACTAGATGGATTAAATAACAAAAATCAATTGCCTCCCATTTCTGGAAGCTAGAAGAGCTAAGATTAAGGTTTTCCAACAATTTGATTGCTGATGAGAACTACCTTCCTAGCTTGAATAAAAAGAAGAAAGGGAGGAGGGAGAAAGAGGACCAACAAAGAGGGATCTGCCTGTGCATATGCATATGCATATGGAGATCACAGAGCATCCCTTGGGTGTTGTTCCCCCACAGGAAACACACCTCATGTTTCTGTGATAGTGTCCCTCAATGGTCTGGAACTCACCAGACAGGGTAGTCTTGGCTTGCTATGAAGCCCCAGTACCTGCCTGTTTCCATATCCCAACTCTAGGATTATAAGCATGATCCACCAGACCCAGCCTTTTCATGTGTCTGTGGCATTGCTTGGGTCCTTACACTTGTACAGCAAACACTTTAAGAACTGGGCTATTTCCATAGACCTAAGGAATTTCATCTTTGGTGGCCAAATTTCTAGAGACTTAGGACTCATCCTTAATAAACCTATTTAACATTAATTACCTCCTAAAAATGCCATATCCCAATACACTCACATCTTAAATTAAGTTGTCAAAATCTCATAGGAGAAGGGTGTGTGATTCAATGCAGTGCAAAACTTGAAAATAAGAATCAGCTCTAACATGAATAAGTTACTCAAAATGTTTTCATGCAACCCCGTTTCACACCCTGATATAAGTAAAAGTTTTCAGATGGTCTATAAGTGGGGACATGATCAGCCTGGTCTCCTTATTTGAGGCTGTGGTGCCTATGAGGTTCTATGGAAGCTCATGTTAATTGTCAACTTGAAGCCCAGCAGGCCAGCCTCTAGCACACCTGTGAGGCATTGTCAGCCTCTGAGAATGTCCCTAGGGTATTACCAAGACTACATGATGTGAAGAGGGAGGACCAGTCTCAGGTATGGCTGGCACCACTGCTGGGTAGAGTATCCTGGGCTGTCTAAAATGGAAAGGGCAGTCTGAGCTCTAATGTGCTGGCATCACTCAATTGCCCTCTGCTCTTGAGCAGTCAGTCCTTTCAAGCTCCTGCCACTGAATTTCTCTACCACAATGCTCTTTCATCTGGAACTGTGAGTTGAATAAACTCTTTTACCCTTAAAGTTGTTTTTGTCCAAGTATTTCATCCCAGCAGCAGGAAGAAGCTACAGCATCCTTACCTTTCATTTCTTTTTTTTTTTTTTTATTTTAAGAACAAGCACTTTATTAGAAATATGTTCCATAAAGAGCACAAATTTAGTTAGAACTATAAAATGCCACTTTGTGGGATGTCAGCATTGTCATATTCTATTGCTGGTGTCTGTCATGCTAACCATGAAGTATTTTTATATTACACACGCAAAAAGTAAGGCCAGGGAGGTTAAGTTAACCTGCTCTAGAACTCAATTAGTGGCAGAACCATGACCCACAGTCTTGAGTTTCTGTGCATTTCACTCAGTACCAAAGTGACAACCTCAAAAACAAAAACCCTGACAATGTCACTTTATCTTTCCTCTTAATGAAAAGTCAACTGTTCTACCAGCCACTTTCCAGTGGTATTTTGGTTTCCTTTAATATCAGGATCACAGTATATAGCAGGGGGAAATAATATGTTCTTGATAATCAAAACACAAAGTCAGACTGGGGTCACAGTGGTTATAAAGAGTTGTATCCTGAAGAGTTTGAAACAGACAGTGATCAACAAGACATTACCAATGGAAAAAAAAATCTCCCCAGGTAAAATCTTCGGCCCATGAATCCCGAAAACATAAGAAGTCAAAGAAATCCCATAAGAAGAAGCAGAAAAAACGGTCACTTACCTTTCATTTCAATCTAATCCAGCTGAGTAGGAACTCCTTCCAGTCCCCCAAGCCCCATAAGAACAAAGGCATCACTTTCCATAGCATCTCATTTAACACCAACTGAATCCCTTCTGTCCCTTCTGCAACCCTTGCTGTCTACCATCCTTCCTTGTTTAATTGTCAACCAAGAGACATAACTCACTATTTCTCTGTCATCTCATCACCCCCGCTGACATGTTAAATCCATAACAGTGGGGATTGTATCCTTTTGTTCTTTCCATGAGATGTCATGCTTCAAGGGAGATGTCATGCTTCAGGGTTCCAAACCTGCAAGCTCCAGTTTCACAATCTCTATATCTACATGTGCATTCTTTAATTAATGTGTTCTTATTAGACTGTCTTTCTTAAGTCTTCTTCATAAATAGAAAAGATCCCCTTCTATTTGACAGACGATTTATCGGAAGATGCATAATAGGGCCTCAGGTCTGTGGATTGAAAATCCATTGTTCTGACATTTGGCAAGCAGTCTTCCCAGTAGTCCTTGGTGTTCCAGTCATTCCTATAAAATTCATGTTTCCTGTGTTTCCATAGAGTGACATAAATCTAGCTAAGGCTGCTGTCTAATCAACACATTTGAATTGTGCAATTGGGTAATGTTTTATCACCCAGTAAAATTATATCTGCAGTCGATGATGTATTTATTCATGGGTAACCAAGATTGTATTATTTAAAACCCAAAATTATAACTATTATGAAAAAGATCTAGCTCAGTGATTATGATCATTTGATTCCATTGAATTAAGCTTTACTACTTCCTTAAATCTGCTTTTTTATCAATTTAGGTTTAAAAAAAAAAACATCGTTGCCAAAAATAAATCTCTTTCATTGCTTCCAAGTAGTTCTTAGAGTGGTGCTTCTGTCTTCTGATGGTGCCCTTCCTGTCATGCAGCTCTGCTCAGATGTTGCTGCCTTGAAACCCACTCACTCTGACTTTCAATCAGCTGGACCTGTTCGAACAGGTTCTGTGGCTTCCAAGAAGGCTCCTAATGGTGTTAAGGTGATAAATGAGTTTGCAAGACTTGTAACCTGGGAGGTAGAGTGTGAAATCAAATTGCTTTTTAACTTAGCTGAGGGAGAATGCATTGTGTCCTGCCTGTGTTTTTCTAGCAAGACTTGCATTTTGTGGGTTTTGTCATTTGATATTAGTCCTGCCTGTGCATTACTCAGAATGCAACCTGAACACATTCTCAAGCATGCTCCTTTGCAGGATCTGTTTGTTCCTCTAAAATGTTCAACTCTAAATCTAAATATCAAATCTAAATATCACAAGGATACTTGTACATTTAACAAAGTTCTATCACTTGCAGGGAAACTGATATCACTGGGAGTATCATAAAAAGCAAATTAAGCCAGTATCTAAAAGAATATACTGGGTGTTTTCTCTATTTTGTGAGATTAGATTTATTTTATTTTATTTTTTCATTTTTGGAAAAAAAAATTATTACAGTTTTACAGTCCAGTCATTGCCCTCCCCTCTCACTCTACCTTTACACAGTTCCTCATCCTGTTCTTCTTCCCCTCTGTCTCTAAGAGGATGTCCCCCTACCTCTGCCAGGCCTCAACACTCTCTGAGGCCTCAGTTCTCACAAGGGTTAGGCACAACTTCTCCCACTGAGGCCAGACTAGGCAGTCCTCTGCTGTATATGTGTCTGGCCTTCAGACCAGGTTGTGTATGCTGACTGATTGGTGGCTCAGGGTCTGAGAGATCTCCAGGGTCCAGGTCAGTTGAGACTGCTGGTCTTCCTATGGGGTTGCACTCCTTCTCACCTTCTTCCAGCCTTCCCCTAATTCAACCACAGAGGTGTCTGACTTCAGTACATTGGTTAGGTATCTGCCCTGGTCAGCTGCTTGTTGGGCCTCTAGAGGATAGCCATGTGAGGCTCCTATCTGTAAGCACACCATAGTATAAGTAATAGTGTCAGGCCTTAGAGCCTTCCTTTGAGATGGATCTCAAGTTGGGCTGGTCACTGGACCACCTTTCCATACTCTCTTCTCCATTTTTGTTCCTGCAGTGCTTTTAGATAGGAACAATTCTGGGTTAGAGTTTTTGACTTTGGATGGCAACCCCATCCTTTCACTTGATGCCCTGTCTTCCTACGAGGTGGACTCTACATGTTCCCTCTCTCCACTGTAGGGCATTTTATCCAAGGTCCCTCCCTTTGATTCCTGAGAGTCTCTGACCAAGCAGGCCTCTGGTACTTTCTAGAGTGTCTTCCCAACACCTACCCCTGCCCCAAGGTTTCATATTTCCATTCATTCTGCTGGCCCTCAGGGCTTCTCTCTTGTCTCCATTCCCTCATACCTGACCATGTCCACCTTTTTCCTTCCCCTCCCCTGTCCCACCCAGGTCCTCCCCTTTGTCTACCTCTTGTGATTGTTTTCTTTTCCCTACCAAGTGGGATTGAAGCATCCTCACTTGGGCCCTTTGGCTTGTTAATATTTTTGAGTTCTGTGTATTGTATCCTAGGTAATATGTACTTTTTGTCTAATATCCACATATTACATTCAGTGCATGTCCTTTTGGATTCTTTTGGGTCTCACCCATGCTGATATTTTCTAGTTCCATCCATTTACCTGCACAACTCAGGATGCCTTCATTCTTAATAACTGAATAGTATTCCATTGTGTAAATGAACCACATATTCTGTATCCATTCTTCTATTGTGGGACATCAGAGCTGGTTCCAGCTTGTAGCTATCACAGATAAGGCCACTATGATCATAATGGAACAAATACCCCTTTGTGGCATCTTTTGGGTATATGCCCAAGAGTGGTATAGCTGGATCTTTAAGTAGATCTATTTCCAATTTTCTGAGGATCTTCCAGATTGATTTCCAGAGTAGTTGTACTTGTGTGCAATCCAATCAGCAATGGTGGAGTGTTCTTTCTCCACATCCTCACCAACATGTGCTGTTACTTGAGTTTTTGCTCTTAGCCATTCTGATTGGGGTAAGGTGGAATCTCAGGGTCATTTGGATTACTAAGGACTTTAGATATTTCTTTAAGTGTTTCTTAACCATTCTAGATTCCTCTGTTGTGAATTTTCTGTTTAGCTCTATACCCTATTTTTTGATTGGATTGTTTGATTTGTTGGTGGCTAGCTTCTTGAGTTCTTTTTATATTTTAGATATTAGCCTTCCTCAGTTTCTGTTGTTATGACTACCTTTTCATTTCTAATTTTATTAATTTGGATATTTTCTCTGTGCCCTCTGGTTAGTCTGGCTCAGGGTTTCTCTATCTTATTGATGTTCTCAAAGTACCAGCTCCTGGGTTTGTTGATTCTTTGTATAGTTCTCTTTGTTTTCACATGGTTGACTTCAGCCCTGAGTTTGATCATTTCCTGTCATCTACTCCTCTTGGGTGTATTTGCTTCTTTTTTTCTAGAGCTTTCAGGTGTGCTGTCAAGCTGCTAGTGTATGCTCTCTCCAGTTTGTTTTTGGAGGCACTCAGAGCTCTGAGTTTTCCTTTTAGCACTGCTTTCACTGTGTTCTGTAATTTTGGGTATGCCATGTCATCATTTTCCTTGAATTCAAGGAAGTCTTTAATTTCTTTCTTTATTTCTTTCCTGACCAAGTTATCATTGAGTAGAGAGTTATTCAGTTTCCATGGGTATGTGGGTTTTCTGTTGTTTTTGTTGTTATTGAAGTCTAACCTAATTTTATGGTGGTCTAATAGGATGCATAGCAATATTTCAGTCTTCTTGTATCTGTTGAAGCTTGTTTTGTGACCAATTATATGGTTAGTTTTGTACCACCAGGCACTGGAAAAAAGGTATATTCTTTTGTTTTAGGGTGAAATGTTCTGTGTATATCTGTTAAATCTATTTGGTTCATAACCATTATTAGTTTCACTGTGTCTTTGTTTCTTTGTTTCTGTTTCAATGACCTCTCTATTGGTAAAAGCGGGGTGTTAAAGTCTCCCACTATTATTGTGTGAGATTCAGTGTGTGTTTTGATCTTTAGCAAAGTTTCTTTTATGAATGCGGGGGCCCTTGCATTTGGGGCATAGATGTTCATAATTGAGACTTTCTCTTGGTGGATTTTTCCTTTGATTAATATGAAATGTCTTTCCTCTTTATACTTGATGACTTTTGGTTGAGGGTCTATTTTATTGGATATTAGAATGGCAACTCCAGCTTGTTTCTTGAGACTATTTGCTTGGAAGACTTTTTTCCAGCCTTTTACTCTGAGGTAGTGTCAGTCTTTATCATTGAAGTGTGTTTCTTGCATGCAGCAGAATGCTGGATTCTGCTTGTGTATTCAGTCTGACTTTTTAATAGGGAATTGAGTCCATTCATATTGAGAGATATTAAAGACAGATAATTGTTAGTTCCTGTTATGTTTGTTGTTGTGGGTAGCATTATGTGTATGTGATGCTTTCCTTTTGGTTTTGTTGTGAGATGATTAATTTCTTGTTTTTTCTTTGGTTTAGGTACCCTCCTTGTATTGGTGTTTTCCATCTAGAATCCTCTGTAGGACTAGATTTGTAGATAGACATTATTCAAATTTGGTTTTGTCATGTAAAATTTTGGTTTCTCCATCTATAATGATTGAGAGTTTTGCAGGGTATAATAGCCTAGGCTGGCATTTGTATTCTATTAGGGTCTGCATGAACCCTTCCCAGGCTCTTCTGGCTTTTTGGGTCTCTGTTAAGAAGTCTGGTGTAATTCTGATAGGCCTACCTTTATAAATTACTTGACTTTTCCCCCTTATAGCTTTTAGTATTCTTTCTTTATTCTATGCATTTGCTGTTTTGATTGTTATGTGATTTTCTTTTCTGGTCCAATCTATTTGATGTTCTATATACTTCTTGTACATTTATGGCCATCTCTTTCTTGAGGAAGTTTTCTTCTGTGATTTTGTTGAAGTTGTATTCTAGCCCTTTGAGCTGGGAATCTTCATTCTCTTCTATTCTTATTATTTTTAAGTTTGTTCTTTTCATTGTGTTCTGGATTTCCTAAATGTTTCGAGTTAGGAGTTTCTATCTTTGTATTTTCTTTTACCATTTGTATCAGTATATTCTAAGGTATCTTCTATGCCTGAGATTCTCTCTTCTATCTGTTGTATTCTGTTGTTGATGCTTGATTCTGTAGCTCCTGATCTCTTTACTAGGTTTTCCATTTCTAGGGTTGCCTCCATTTGTGATTTCTTCATTGTTTCTACTACCACTTTTAGGTCTTTGACTCCTTTGTTCAATTCTGCCACCTGTTTGATTGTGTTTTTCTATATTTTTTAAAGGATTTATTTGTTTTCTCTTTAAGGGTTTCTGCCTGTTTACCTGTGTTTTACTGTATTTCAGTGAGTAACTTATATTCTCCTCAAAGGACTCTATTATCTTCATGAGATAGGATTTTATGTCAGCATCCTAGTTTTCAGGTGTGTTGGGGTATCCATGGCTTGTTTTAGTGGGAGAATTGAGTTCTGATGGTGGCAAAATATATTCACTTCTGTTGCTTATGGTCTTGTACTTGCCTCTTGACATTCAGTTATCTCTGGTGTTGACTGGCTTGGGTGTCTCTGTCTTGAGCCTGCCTCCTGTGTCCTTAGGTTGCTGCAGGTCTCCTAGGAGACCTGTGGCCCTGGCTGCAGCAGATCTCCTGGGAGGCCTTCAGACTGAGAGGTCTTCAAAGGACCAGTCAGGCCGATGATCTGCCTTGGGAAAAGACACAGACCCAGTTCTTAGACTTTATATAGGTAAATAAAATCATGAACAGTATTGAAATAGAAGTGAAATTGTCTAGGATAACAAAGGAAAATAATGGGAATGGGAAGGAATGATGGTATGTGAAAGGTATGCCCCTCCCCACCCCATAGACTAGTATGTTTCATGGCCCACAGAGAATGGCACTTTTAGGAGGTGTAGTCTTGTTGGAGTAAGTCTGGCCTTATTGTAGGAGGTGTGTCCTTGTTGGAGGAAGTCTGTCACTGTGGGGGTGGGCTTTGAAGTCTCCTATATTCAAGCTATACCTAGTGTGGCACACAATCTCCTTTTGCCACCTGCGGATCAAGATAGAGAACTCTCAGCTCCTTTTCTAACACAATGTCTGCCTGCATACTGCTATGTTTCCTGCCATGATAGTAACATATTAAATGTCTAAAACTATAAGCCCCAAATTTAGTGTTTTCCTTTATAAGAGTTGCAGTAGTCATGGTGTCTCTCTTCATAGCAATAAAACTCTAAGTCAGAATAGTAAAAAAGCAAAGGTAGGAGTAGGTTAAAGGAAATGTGCTCATATCATGTATACTCATGTAAAGATGACCTATATCACATGGCCAGTGAAAAAAGTTAAACATTTTTCAAATTAAGCAAGTATACTAGAATTCAGTATTTGATAATTATTTAACGCACAGAATTTTAAAAACATGCAAATGATAATCAATGACGTTCAAAAGCCTATGAAATAGAAATCACATATAGAGTGTGCTATGTGTTCAGCTTCCATGAAATACAAGTAAGAGCAATCCACAGACTCTACCTTGGGGAAATAATAATCCAGTCTAGCCCCAGTTAAATGAGATACTCTTTCTCAAGAGAATAAGGCTTAGTGTGGCAGAATGGAACATCTGCTGCCCTCTTCTGGCCTCCATGTGTAGACATATGTATACACATCCACACAAATATGTGTGTACATACAGAGAGGGGTTGGGTTTTACATTGGTGCTTATAAATAATGAACAAATAGTGAGGGAATGATAAAATATTACATTAACTTCAAACTTTGCCTCCTGATGGGGACTCTGCAGTTGTCATGGCAGGGAAGTAAATCCAAAAAGAGATAAGAATGAAAGAATAGTACATATTGACTTTATCAACCTGTGTCAGACTTTGGGGAGTCTAGGGTCAGGCACTTCATTGTTGGTAAACTTAAAACATAGTACAATTTGGAAAGGGATTCCAGGCAACAATCATTCAATTCCATGTTCACAATAAAGTTGAAGGTATGACTATATAGAAACTCCTGTACAAAGTACATGTAACCATGAGATTGGGTTCTATAGAAAAGAGGCCTACAATCTAAGGTGGTCTCTGACAAATAGCATAGAGATCATAAGGCAGTAAAATACACATGATATCTCTCCTAAGGAAGGGTAACAGTCTAGGAAGAGAAGAATCTGCATAATTTTTCTGGGGAATTTGGGTGAAGTCTGCCTCTATCGCAAAAAGTGGTACTGTCTGTCTCCAAATATAGAAAAAAAGTCACCCACTCATTAACAAAATCTACTCCACCTTCTAGGTGGGCAATGAGGTATTTTATCTCATCCACTGAGAAGAGGCCTCTGAGTGTTTAACATCCCTGGTTTCCTTAGTGATCTGTGAGCACCAGAAGCTTTGTTCCCCTAACATGCCCTCTTTTCCAATGTTTTTAAAGAAAAAAAATAGTGACCATAGTAGGGATATGGAAGAATTTGTTGCCTCCATGGTTAGTCTAATTAGTATAGGCAAGCATAAGAGAATTAAAAGACTAGATATCAGAAGACCAAGGAAAGGGAAAAGCCATCCTCGGTTCACCCACCTCTTTATCTCCACTAATCCTTTTGCTGTAATCAAATGAGTATGATACTGTCAATTCCACACAAATCATTGTAAACAACCCAGAGCATGACAAACAATATCATATTGTCTTCTGTCACAGGTGTGTCTTTTATCTCCCCTAATAAAGGCCATTTGGAGTCTGCATTGCTAAGACTTAAAATGCAGTATGGTCATTAACTTACATAACATCATTTTGGGGTTAGTCTTTGTTGTTTCCCCAAAGTCATAGCTTGATAAGTTAAAGTCATAATGTCTCCCCAAGTTTTCAGCTTACTCCTACTCTTTGGGATGTTTCCTTTAGATGGATTTGTTGTCTACCTGCAGATGTTTCATTGATCCAGTGGTCTCTGGATGTCCTGCTTGTATACATCTGATTCTGGGACTTAGTTCATTTTCTGGGAATACATAAGCATAACCTCATCCAAACAGAAGCATTGTGTCTTTTTCTTGATTTCTAGATCACTTCATTTAACATATACTTCAGATTGCATCTCCTTTATAGAAAAATGCATTTGAAGAGCAGAAAGAGCATTATCTGTAGTGACAATTTTGGAGTTTTGGTTTTTTTGAAAAGCACAGAAGGATGAGAATGTGCTTTCATTTTAACCCAGTGTGGGATATAGGGCTGCTTCAGATTATTGACAGCAGCTATGATTTGCCTTGAGCTCTAGCAGGAAGTAGTCTATTGATAACTGATAGTTATTACTTCAACAGTATGACGAGTATTGCTCTGGCAAAATGAGCCAGTGCAGGCCAGATTAGAGTATATAAAGGTAAGTTTATGAGCAGCTTCCCTGGTCCCAAGGAATGAAGCTAAGGATGTTGCCATGGGGAAGGAAACAGAGGCAGGGTGAAGAGAAAGAAAGTGCTCTCAGAGAGAGAGGGAGGTGTAGGAGAAGGAAGAGGAAGAAGAGGAGGAGGAGAAAGGGAGGGCAATAGGGTGGGAGGGAAGAGAAGGAGAGAGAGAGGGTTGGGGGAGAGAACAAAATATCGAGACTTTATAGGAAAACACCTCTGAGGAATGGGAACCCAAACACCTGGCTGGAAAGTTCAGAGTAGAGAACAGGGTTTGCCAGGTAGTGACTGAGGTATGCTAGGAGAACCTGGAGGCCAGATCTGCTTTCCTATGTTAAGTATGCACTTCAGCTGTTTATCCCAGGTCTGAGTCTCACCATCTCAGATCTTGTTGATAATAAATGAATAAGGAGCAACAAAATAGTGACTACTTCAAGTTGACACTAGGGATAAAATCATCTTTGCAGATTCTAAGAAAATTGGTATGCTGGTCAAGTCCTGGGAGAGCTGGCTATTTTACAGCTGTACGGACCATAGGACTATCTGGGCATAGGAGTGTGCAGGTCCAGTTGAAATAGTCCATGGGGCTGGACCAGAGCACCTGTGGGTGCTTTGGAGCTGTCCTGGATGCATATTTTGAGCAAACATATATGTTGCAAGATTTTCTCTGTCCAATCACATTAGGGTAGTAACAGGCCTGTGATTAGACAGGAAAATGGAGGTGGAGCTAGGAGTTTGAGGGACAGATAGAGAGGTCACAGGAGGAATGAGGGAGAATGAGAATGGAGGCAGACATGGTGTAATCTAAAGGTTAGAATTATTGGGTTAACGTTTTATCATTATCAACTGTCTCTGAAATTACTGTATTGGCATTTTGTGAAATGTGATATTATTACTACATAAATCTAATTGGTTAACTATAAGCTTAAGAGTCTTAATTCTACTGGGTAATTAGGTGTTGAGGTGGCTAACCAGGGGTGTGTGGGGCAATGTGTAGAAATGAGAGGAACACATTCCCCCTACCCCACCCCTGTCTAGAAATGGCCCGGTGGGAGACTTGTGGTCTTGCAAGGCCGGCGAGTTGGTGAGCCAAGATAGACCATGTAAGTGAAATCATCTGGCTAGCCCCAGAGAGTTGGCAGCAGCAGAAGGGGTGAGCAAGCATGGTCTGGCCCCACTGAGAGTTGGCAGGTTCTTTTTTAAATATTTCCCACAACACATGTGGTCTTAGCAGGATGCTGGAAAAGAAGCATAAAGTGGCAGAAGATGAAGTTAAGTTGGTTAGGTGAGATTTTTTTTTCTTAGGTATACATTTGAAACTTTTAGGACCATGGTATTGATAGATGGAGAAGGGGGAATCCCAGGACCAGGGAAAGAAGAATAAATTCTACCCTCATAAATAGGCAGATGGGGAGGCAAACAGGATGTTGGTTGGCAGTACTTATCTAGAATCCATTTGACCTGTGAGAGGTGGGTTTAAGTGGATTCCCTGAAGCTTATAAGAATCTTTAAAGTTTACAAAAAGAGATAAATTTTACATCCATCAGTATTACCCCTATTTAATTTCAGAACTTTGAAGTCTCAATACAATAGTAGCACAGTGAGGAGAAGAAATCTGAACCATTTTTCATTCCTCCCATGTACCTTAAATCACTTTCCTACCATCAACCAAGTTTTTCATATCCTCTAACATTCATAATTTGCATTTTCCAACCTGAAAACACATCAAACACTTTCTCAGATCCTCAAACACTTTCTTAGAAGCTTTCATATCCTCAGACCTTATATAAACTTTAATCTTTACATGTTTCCTATCCAACTGTGATGGTTTGAATATGCTTGTCCCAGGAAGTGGCACTATAGGAGGTGAGGCCTTGTTGAAGGAAGTGTGTCATTGTGGGCATGGGCTTTATGACCCTCATCCTAGTTCCCTGGAAATCAGTCTTCTCCTAGCTGCCTTCGGAACAAGAAGTGGAACTCTCAGCTCCTTCAGTCCCATGCCTACCCACGATGCTGCCATGCTCTAACCTTGATAATGGACTGAACCTCTGAACCTGTAAGCCAGCCCCAGTTAAATGTTGTATTTATTAAGAGTTGCAATGGTTGTGGTGTCTGTTTACAGCAGTAAAGCCCTAACTCAGACACCAACTATTCACCATGAGACACAAGTAGTTAATCACTGGGAGCAGTCATTGTAAAGTGAGTTCCTTTAGAAAAAGGAATAGTAAAAAGTTACTTCTTTCACTAGTCTTTAAAACCCTTAGAGACCTGAGAAAGATAAATTTTACTTGAAAAAGCAGGAAGTATAATCCAAATGACCTTTGTATCAATTAAAACAACAAACATCCATCACCTATAAGGCTACCCCACTAGGTTCCAGTAGTGTTGATGGCTTAGATAGACACAGGTCTCAGGGTAGAATCAGTCTTCAGCTATCAGGCCTAGCAAATCTTAGAGGCCTTCCTATAGAGAAGGAACTTAGAAGATTGACCTTGAGGCAGATCCAGTGTCCTGTTTGTCCACAGTTTGTACAGAGTCCTGGCAGCCGGAAAGACACTGGGGCAGGATGCCCAGTGGTTATCACACCGCAATCTAGGTGAAGACTTTTTGTCATTGTGCCTATATCTTCTTGGAGGACTAGTGGGGGTCACTGCTAGAATTTGAGAGTCTGTCTGTTCTGGTAAGATTAAGCATCTTAGATGCCATATTCTGCATGTTGTTAAAATGCCTGAGGACAGTTATGCCCAGATTGTGGAGACCTCAAAGACCACCAAGGAGCTGATTCTGATGCAAATCACACAAGGGTCTTTTATTACAAGCAGGGACTATCATCATCACAAACTCAGTGGATCCGAAATGAGAGCACTGAGCTCAGGGGAGATAGAGCTCTTGTAAGAAATATCACACACTGAGTAATTTTCCATATAAGTAGGGTTCTTATTGGCTAGTATTTCAACTTGTTTTTGTGCTGAACAAGAAGAAACAGTTACAACGTGGTTACAAAGGTCAGCCCTCATGACCGTTGAGTCATTTATCAGCAAGACCACCTGGCCACCACACAGGTTCCTCCTGATAGGCTGTTGCTATGGGAAATAGTCCTGACCTCTTTTTTTCCATTTTTATATTAGATATTTTCTTTATTTACATTTCAAATTTTATTCCCTTTCCTCATTTCCCCTCTAAAAACACCCTATCCCATCCCCCCTCTTCCTGCTCACTAACCCACCCACTCCCACTTCCTTGTCCAGGCATTCCCCTACACTGGGGCATCAAGCCTTCACAAGGTCAAGTGCTTCTCCTCCCATTGATGTCCCACAAGGCCATCCTCTGCTACATATGCTGCTGAAGCCTTGAGTCCCTCCTTGTGTACTCTTTGGTTGGTGGTTTAGTCCCTAGGAGCCCTGGGGGGTGCTAGTTGGTTGATATTGTTGTTCTTCCTATGAGGCTGCAAACCCCTTCAGCTCTTTGGGTCCTTTCTCTGGCTCCTCCACTGGGGACTCGGCTCAGTCTAATGGATGGCTGTGAGCATCCACTCTGTATCAGGAACTGGCAGAGCCTCTCAGAAGTCAGCTACATTAGGCTCCTGTCAGCCAGCACTTGCTGAAATCCACAATAATGTCTGGGTTTGGTAACTGTATATGGGATAGATCTCCAGGTGGGACAGTCACTGGATGACCTTTCCTTTAGTTTCTGCTCCAAACTCTGTCTCTCTATCTCCTCCCATGGTTATTTTGATCCCCCTTCTAAGAAAAACCAAAGTATCCACATTGTGGTCTTCTTTCTTCTTGAGTTTCATGTGGTCTGTAAACTGTATCTTGGATATTATAAACTTCTGGGCTAATATCCACTTATCAATGAGTACATAACATTTCTGTTCTTTTGTGATTAGGTTATCTCAGTTGGGATGATATTTTCTAGTTCCATCCATTTGCCTAAGAACTTCATGAATTCATTGTTTTTAATAGCTGAGTAGTATTCCTTTGTGTAAATGTACCACATTTTCTGTATCCATTTCTTTGTTGAAGGATACCTAGGTTCTTTCCAGCTTCTGGCTATTATAAATATGGCTGCTATGAACATACTGGAGCATGTATCCTTATTACATGTTGGAGTATCTTCTGGGTATATGCCCAGAAGTGGTATAGCTGGGTCCTCAGGTAGTAATATATTCAATTTTCTGAGGAACCACCATACTGATTTCCAGAGTGGTTGTACCAGCTTGCAATCACAACAGCAATGGAGGGGTGTTCCTCTTTTTCCACATTCTCACCAGCATCTGCTGTCACCTCTGGTTTTCACTTAGCCATTCTGACTAGTGTGAGGTGGAATCTCAGGGTTGTTTTGAGTTGCATTTCCATGATGACTAAGGATGTTGAACATTTTTTTAGGTGCTTCTCAGCCATTTGGTATTTCTCAGCTGAGAATTCTTTGTTTAGCTCTGTACCCCATTTTTAATAGGGTTATTTGGTTCTCTGGAGTCTAACTTCTTGAGTTCTTTGCATATATTGGATATTAGCCCTCTATGTGATGTAAGGTTGATAAAGATCTTGTCCCAATTTGTTTGTTGCCATTTTTGTCCTATTGACAGTGTCCTTTGCCTTACAGAAGCTTTGCAATTTTATGAGGTCCCATTTATCAATTCTTGATCTCAGAGAATTAGCTATTGGTGTTCTGTTCATGAAATTTTCCCCTGTGCCCATGTGTTCAAGGCTCTTCCCCTCTTTCTTTTCTATTACTTTCAGTGTATCTGGTTTTATGTGGAGGTCCTTGATCTACTTGGACTGAGCTTTGTACAAGGAGATAAGAATGGATCGACTCACATTCTTCTACATGCTAACCTCCAGTTGAAACAACACTCAGGCCTTGTCTAAGGTCTTTTTTCTGGGACTAGGAAGCTCAGTGGGAGGTTAATACATATAGGGGCCTGCACTCCAGAACTAGGTGAAAAATTTGAACATGTAGGGAAATGCATTCAAAATGGAGTAGTTGCCTAGGTTTTACAAGGACCATCAATGTATCTATATAAAGTATATTTGAACAGACAGACTTTGCTTGTTTCTAGTTACTCATCCTAGGCTTAACCTTGAAAACATATATGTGGGTAAATATGACTTGAGATTATCTGCTCTAAACTATACCTATAATATTAAAATAAAGTACTTTTAAGAGTGAAGATGTACAACATAACCATACTTTTCAGAAGACAAAAAAACAAGTTCTAACAAGTGTAAATAATTTAACATTCTCTAAGATAAATACCAAGTAAGTTATTATGTTGCAAAGCTTGGCTGTCAAAGCCACTAAACAAAGTACATTGCTGTTTTTTTCCCTTTTCTTCTCCATATATTCTGCCTCAAAAAAGGTTGGGAAAGTCACTATGCAACTGAAAAAAACTGCAGGTGAAAATGTGGGGACCTGAAAGAAAAAGCTAAAATGGGAAAACTGAAGGCTTCACTCTGCTCTCTAATTTTGAAAAGCTTGCAGAGTTTTCTGTGCAAATGAAACACTTGAAGATGGAAATGGAAGTGCTATAGAGAGGAAGAGCACCAGGGAAGGGAGGGCAGAAAGGCTCAGTCCAGCTGACTGGGCAAGAAGGTTGGGGTTTCTCACAGAAGAAAAGAGGGCAAGAAACTGGGCCAGGAGGCAGTCATGTCAGAGAAAAGCTGAGAAGGTAGGAGGACATTTAGAGAGAAAAGATTAATCTCAAACAAACTGGCCTGCTATAGTGAGAGGGGTACAGTCTTGGGTTACTAAAGCACCATTGGCTTTCCCAGTAGTCATACAAAGTCTCTGATATCAAAATGCCTGGTATCTCAATTGCAGGGGTATGCAGGCAATATGGCAGTGGTTGCCATGTGACCAATAAGAATGTAGATCCAAGAGAGATATCAAAGCAATGTATTAGCATTAGGAAACATCCTTGGAGGCCTGGCTTAGCCCTGCTTCTGCCTCCTCCCCCCAAAGCAAAAATTATGAGCCATTTCAGTCAAGGAACAATAACAACTGAAGGACACTGGGTTATTAAAAAAACTATGGAATTAATGCAGCCTATATATTATAAGGATATATAACATCAGAATGTAGGAAGAAATAGACATTCTGCAATGATAATCAAACTTACACCAAAGAACTTTATGACTGCAATCAACAGGAAGTAGTCTAATGATAACATTGCCCCCTTTCTGATCCCTGACTTTATTCAGGAAATATCTTTCCTCTCATCTCTATTCTTTTTTTCTCTCCTATCTAGTGTTAGGAGGTTGAAAGGTAAGAAAAAAATGGGGTAGAGAAAAGTGGAAGAAAGAAAAACTCACTAAGTAGCCAAAGGCTAGTTATGATTATACTTTAAGATGAAAAACTTTATTTAAAAGCTTAAAGTTAGCCATCTCATACCTGCAAAACCAAAATAAGAGATTCACACACAGACACAGACATACACATGCATACATACACACACACTCACATAACCACCACCACAGTCAAAATAATAAGAATAAACAATCATTGGTCATTATTATCTCTCAACATCAATGGACTCAATTCCCTGATATAAAAACATGGGATAATGGAATGGATGGAAAGATAGGATTCTTCATTCAAAAATACTTCAGCAACAAAGATAGATAGTACTCCAGACTAAAGGTCTGGAAGAAGCCATTTTCTCTTGGGTGAGTTTCTGAGACCTGAGCACCCAGCCGGGAGCCACAAGCCCCACGACTCCCAGGGGAGCCGCAGGGCAGCAGGGACAAGATTCTCTCAGCTTCCGAGTGACAGAGGAGGTTCAGCGTCCTCCTCTGCCCCTTCACTGCAAGTGGAGGGCCTACCTCCAGAGAGCTCATTAAGCCAGAGACCCAGGCAGGATCCCCCATTCTCTCTTGGGTGAGTTTCTGAGATCAGAACAGCCACCTTGGAGGAACAGGCCGCACAAGTCGCAGGGGACTTGCAGGGAGCAGGGACAGGACAAGCTCTAGCCAGAGACTCTAAGAACATCTAACACCAAAAAGCAAAAGATGGCG